>NC_057802.1:51704847-52004847 GCF_018294505.1 Triticum aestivum | reverse complement strand
TGTAGCCTCCCCACTTAGAGTTTTGCTTGACAGGTGTCGTGGGTGATTCCAGGCACCGGTAAGTTAAGCTGGTGTGTGTGGGTCAGGTGTGTTTTCAATTAAAAGACCGTAAGCGGAATTAGTCCCGATGGACTAAAGGAATCTGTTACTCGTGGGTAAAGAGTACACCCTCTGCAGAGATTTCATCTATTCGAATAGCCGTGTCCATGGTTAAGGACTACAGTCTGGGATGGGTCGAGTGTCGGTCTTAGTGTCGGTCTTCGGAGGAAAACTTCTAAACCAGAACATTGATCATGATTCGTGACATATGATGATTTTGATTATTGTTTTTATGGACTAACCAACTGTATTGTTTGGATTATTGAATATCCCTGTGACGGTTCTACCTCCTGGATATTCACCATGATTATTTTTCTTATAAGCCCTTTATGTGGTGTCGCTGAGACGCCCGACTGTGGCATGCTTGTTATTTACCTTATAAGCCCTTTATGTGGTGTCGCTGAGACGCCCGACTATGGCATGCTTGTTATTTACCTTATAAGCCCTTTATGTGGTGTCGCCGAGACGCCCGACTGTGTCATGCTTGTTATTTCCTTACTTTATAAGCCCTTTATGCGGTGTCGCACAGACGCCCGACTGTGGCATGTTTGTTATTTATTCTCTTTATAAGCCCTTTATGTGACGTCGCTCAGATGCCCGACTGAGGCACGCTTTATATTATTACCCTTTTCAAGGTGTCGCCTCATACACCCGATCGGTGCATTTTTTATTTCCTGCTTACATGCATCGTGAGTTTTATTTTTGGACTGACTAAGTGATCGTGGATTATTTTAGTGCATGATTATCACCTGCTATGTTATACCTGTTTTCATGATGTTTGCGAGTACATTCAAAGTACTCACTGGCTGGTCCCTGGCTATTGTCTTGGCCAGATTCCTTGCATGGAGAGGAGCGCTGGGATGACAATCCGGGAACCTAGGCAATGGAGATAGCAGCCGCGCAAAGATAGGATTTATCCAGGTCAGCTGTTCCTGTGGGAAATGGAGTCCCATAGACGCAGATGAACAACAACCGCTTCTGCCATCAACCACTAGAAACCTTATGTCATACTCACAGGCCAGAATGGTCTTGTACTACATATTTTGTATTTGCTTGGAATTTTTGTATCAAGATTGTGCCTCATCAGCTACCAGTAATCCTGGGGCTGATGAGCACAAGGGCCGTCTTTTTGGGAAATTATTATCCCGAAAATCCGGTCGCGACACCAGGCCTACTGGTCAGGTTTGACAAGTCGCCGCACGCGCCTCCCTCTCCGGCAGAACAGAGGCGGGGCTCCGGTGAGGCTCGCTGGTGAATGCCGGCACCCCTCGGGGATCTGAGCACATGGGTGTGCTCAAGATGTCGAGGCGAACCTGTGGGTACCCTGCTTGGTCGACGGAGTGGACGGAGTCGCCGGCGGCGAGCTTCCCAGCGAACGGCGGTGTCGGGTGAGATGGGGCTTTCGCCTATGGCGGCTCCTGATCAAAACCGAGCATGTGTATGGATTCGTGGGTGCTCCATGGTGCTGTTGGTGCAGAGAGTGGAGAGGGGAGGCCCTAATGGCGTCGGCATGAACAAGACAGAGGCGGCGGCCGTGGATGTCGGAGAAGAAGAAGATGACCAATTCCGGTCGTGTGGCTGCTCATGGAAGATCATTGAGGGAGAGGAAGGTGTTGTGTTGCTGATCGAGGGCCTAGGCTGGCTTTTATAGCACAATGGGGTCGGCTCCGCGGTGCATAGAGGATAAGCACGGCGATGGCGTTCATTACAGTGGCCGGTGAGGATGGTGGTCACCCACATTTACTCCTGGGACGAGCTAGACTGCTCGGGATGCGCCACGCGGGTTGGGCAGAGACATGGTCGTGCGGGACTCGTCGGGCGGCGGTCTTGGTCGTCGTGGACGGGGATGGACGGCACTAGGGGCCAAGCGAGGGTGTCGGCGAGGTTCCTGGTGGTCGGGCTGATCCAGAGGAGGATCAGGATGAGAGGGGAAAGCAGCAGAGACACGGCAGGAGCTCGGTGCCGACGCATGCAAAACACACGCTTTGGCCGCGCCCGGTGCACGCACGTTAGGTGTTCGTCACATTGCCAGCGGCATCTACAGGGACCCAAATGAGCTGAAAATTACCAGGGTGGTGATTCTAAACATGGGAGGAATGATGGACATGTTGGTTTGGCTTAGGGCTCAAGTGTCATACGGAGTTCAGAAAGCTTTACCAAATCTTATCATGAGCTGAAGGTGTTCGACAGAATGCTAGGGCAAGCTAGAGGGCTTTGATGGATTTGAAACTCCAAGATGGAGTCCCTTTATATGGTAGAGATTATGGTGGAGTTGTTTTGGCAAGAATAGAAACTTGTTAGTGCAAGTTTCACTAGAATTCAGTTCTGGACAGAAACTTGAGAGGAGTGTTTGGTGGACTTGCAAGTTGAAATTGGAGTTTCCCTTCTGGACTTAAGGTACTAGTTGGAAGGACTACAAGATAGAAAAGTTTCAGAATTAATGGAGCTAGGAAAGTTAGGGTTGCAGTTATAACTCAAGAATGGGGCAGAAAAGAAAAGGGGATTGTTCACCCAAAATTTTCAAAAGATAAAGTTAGGTTTTTGCATAGAAATGATATATAGGCATCACATGACCTCTCACATTTTTTTGTGGAATTTTAAAACAATTATTTAGAATAATTGTAGTGCAACAGAAGCATTTCAAGCACTAAAAATGTTTTTTTAAAGTATTTCTTTGTGGAAAATTTTATTATGAAAATGTTTCATACTGTTATTAATGATATAAATGAAATGATTTACAAAGAAAGGACCACAACATTCTACAACACAATCTTCTATGAAGGGGAGAATTTTGTAAAACAGAAAAGAGAAAAGGCTGTGAAATTAATGAATGACCTAGTATAATTCAAAATTTTATTACTGGCCAAATTTTACTTAATAAAAATATGATTAAATTTTTGGGGTGTTACAAACTCTACCCTCCTTAAGGAAATCTCATCCTCGAGATTGTTAAGGAAGAATCGAATGCAAAACACAACAAATGATCATATGCAGAATACAATCATGGCAATGCACTTATGATGTACGCCCTAAATCACAATACAATGGTTGCATCATGTAAACCAGCACTAGGTACTGCAACAATGACGATCTACGGTCCGAAGGTGAGATCTACAGGGTCTTGTGGAAGGGTTCCCGGTGCTGGAGCACATTCTTCTTCTTCCGGGGGAAGTGAAGGAAGTAAACGGAGAACACGCCCTTCCGGAGTTGGCCATGGTGGTCCACCAAGGGCTATATGGGGATTTAGTACAACAAGATAATGGAGGTAATCCATTAGTTGTTGGGTTAGATGCTCCTGGGCCATCATATATTGAATGAGATTGGCTAGAGTTGGATCTCTCTCTATATGTTCACAATGGAGCGTGGCTTCTACTCCAGAAGCTGCGCGGCTCGGGAAATAGTAGTATTTCCTTTCACTGGAAGCGGGTACAATGAATCGAAGACGGGTAACTGCTTCATAAGCAGCAACCTCAATAGCCATGCCTGAGGTTGGCATGGATTTCCCGACGAAGACAACATATGGAGGGCCTTGATTTAAATCTTCTCGTGGGATGTGCACAACTGCCCAATATTTTGAGGAATCAGGGGTGATCCTCATTTTGAACAACTCATACTGGGGTGGGTGGATGGAACCAAGGGTATTGCGGGTTAGATCCCACAAAACCTTAACAAAACTACCAGGGCTTGCATCTGGAGTTCTCAGGTAGGCTCCGGGGTGAGACATCGAAGGATGAATGGAGAAGAGCGGTGCTCAAGTGTGGTGGTGACGGGTGTGGTGCATGGATACGGCCCCTTATAAGGTGCCTGGGTCAGGAAACACGATGTGGCGCTGGTATGTACGACTTGTGCATCGGCTCCGACATAGGGTTGTCTGAGTCAAATTCTCGGACACCACTTCTCAAAAGGAGGGTGACATATTACTGTGTGTGCCAGCAGTCACGTCTAACATTTACTCTGTCGCCATGTGCCAACAATTTATGCTAGTTCACACATAGTACCATTACAGCAATGGTACACGGGTAGTTCACAAGCTCACTACGCCATGCGATTGCTACCTTGAAAATACAAGACAATAGGACTACCAGGATTTGACAACACTCCTAGTGGACTTAGTCCACCTCGTTGAAATCTAGTCGGGCGTGTCTTGTAGATGTGGAGGCTTCTCCATGAGCTTCAGTGTCGGAGTTGATCGGGGTGGGATGTGGAGCAATAGGGCTAGGATAGCGGTGATCACTACTGCAGGTTGCTGCTAACGTGACACTACAATCACAGACCCTTCGACGAAACTGTGTGCGATGCATTAATCGTAAACGGTGGTGTAAAAAACCGTCAAAAAAGGTGCAAACCATTTGCGATGGAGTATGCGTCAAACACGGTTCAGACTATAGTTGCGTGTGGATGCAGGGCATACGGTTCAGCTCAATTAACTGTTTGCGATGAGGAGGAACAAAAGAAACGGGCAGCCAGATGAAGGCGTGTGCGATATATAGCATACGGTTCACTCGGATGAACTGTTTGTGATTAGGCAACACAAAAGAAACGGTCAGCCAGATCAAGGTGTGTGCGATATACGGCATGCGGTTCACTCAGATGAACTGTTTGCGTTGAGACAAGAGAACAAAAACGATTCAGTATATCAAGATGCGTGTGATACGCGGCAAACAGGTCTGTAATCAGAAAAGTGTGCGAAGACCGATAATAACACAGACATTACCGCTCGAAAATGATCTTGATTTTACTAAAGAATAAGATTGTACTATGGAAAAATAAGGTTTACCAACCTCAGGCATGGACATAGACACCAGATCATTTTGATCGAGGACCCATTTTTGGAATAAAAAGGATAGAGACCAGACGTAGTCCAATTAGAAAGTCGTGCTTTAGAGAAAGACTTGTGTTCTATAGGAACAGCTGCCTATGTTCACCCGGCTGCCCTGCCTGCTTCTAATAAGACGTATGTGATATGCTCTGTCTACACAACATCTATTGGCCATTGGGCGACGGGCGGTCATCCAGGTACGCCATAAGGATGCGAAGAGGGCATCCTATATCAGCAAGGACTAGCTGTTCCACCAATAGCTCATCTAAGAGAACTCTCAAGTTAAGTGTGCTTAGGCTGGAGCAGCCATCAGATGGGTGACTAGATGGGAAGTTGTCTTGATGTTAAATTAACTAACAGGATGGGTCATATCTGTCAAATTAAATGACTGATTTGACCCATCCCATGAGTTAATTTAACCTCGAGGTCCTTGTTTTTTATTTTGTTTATTTTTTAACACATGTTAAAGAAGGTCTACCGTATTACTTTTGACAATGTGCGATACATGGCCTGCAGTTGATCCATCCGACCTGTTTGTGATGGAATAAGCCGTGTGTGTTGTGGGCAAACGCTAGCTGGTATTCAACCGTTTGCGGTTGATGAATTCATCACCGACGGGTTACCTAGTGTTGTCTGTGTTCATCTGATCATCATTTACTTCTTGTGCTAGCTCGATGTTCCTTGCTAAGTTTCCATTGATTAGTTGCGTTTTGTGAACACGCCACCGTTTCCCGCCAATTCCTCACCTGTTTCTCGCCACCCAACGATATTGCGCATAAACCTAGGCGGCGCACGACGCATGGAGGCGAAAAGCGCAGCCTGTAGCACATCCACCTTTTCCAAGCATGCCAACCCACCAAAGCGCCGCCTCTGCCATCAACCTCGTCGACGAGGAAAACGAGCAGGCGCCACAGCCGATCGAGGCCGAGACGCTCCCCGGATACGCAATGGACAACGCCGAGATGTGTGTCATTGCCAGGGTTGAGCAGACCTTTCGCTCATGGTGCTTGAGCATCGTGGATCAAGATATGCATGTCAGCGCCAACAGGCTGCAGCTCGCCGCACAACATGATCAATGGCACGCCGCAGAGCAAGCTAGGCGCGTCTGCGCCGATAGGCTGCGGCTCGCCGCACAGCAAGACCGTTGGAGCACCGCAGAGCGAGAGGCGCGGTGCGCCGCACAGCAAGAGTGGATCCATTGGCGCTTGCCTGCTGTCAACATGGCGTCGCAGCCGGGTACATGTCCCGTTAGTACCCCCATTCCTCACTAGGAGTGGGCAGAGGCCCTCAGCTCCGTACTTGCACCAGAGGTCGACTGCGCCGTACTTGCACGGGACGCCCGCCGTGCCGTTTGCGTGGGTGGCGCGTTCGCCTTGTCCGCGGCCCGCTGGATGCCAACGCGCTGGTCCGTAGGCTCGACCGCCTCCTTGGCCTAGGTGTCCACCTGGGCGCAGTAGAGGAACATGGCAGTCGCATCCTCGAGCTTGTGATCGCGCTCCAGATGTACCGCGAGCGTGTTGACCGCTTGGACATGAAGGAAATATGCCCTAGAGGCAATAATAAAGTGATTATTTATATTTCCTTATATCATGATAATTGTTTATTATTCATGCTAGAATTGTATTAACCGGAAACTTGATACATGTGTGAATACATAGACAAAACTAAGTGTCACTAGTATGCCTCTACTTGACTAGCTCGTTGAATCAAAGATGGTTAAGTTTCCTAGCCATAGACATGAGTTGTCATTTTATTAGCGGGATCACATCATTAGAGAATGATGTGATTGACTTGACCCATTCCGTTAGCTTAGCACTTGATCGTTTAGTATATTGCTATTGCTTTCTTCATGACTTATACATGTTCCTACGACTATGAGATTATGCAACTCCCGAATACCGGACGATCACTTTGTGTGCTACCAAACGTCACAACTTAACTGGGTGATTATAAAGGTGCTCTACAGGTGTCTCCGACGGTACTTGTTGAGTTGGCATAGATCGAGATTAGGATTTGTCACTCCGATTGTCGGAGAGGTATCTCTGGGCCCTCTCGGTAATGCACATCACTATAAGCCTTGCAAGCAGTGTAACTAATGAGTTAGTTACGGGATGATGCATTATGGAACGAGTAAAGAGACTTGCCGGTAATGAGATTGAAATAGGTATTGAGATACCGACGATCGAATCTCGGGCAAGTAACATACCGATGACAAAGGGAACAACGTATGTTGTTATGCGGTTTGACCGATAAAGATCTTCGTAGAATATGTAGGAACCAATATGAGCATCCAGGTTCCGCTATTGGTTATTGACCGGAGACGTGTCTCGGTCATGTCTACATAGTTCTCGAACCCATAGGGTCCGCACGCTTAACGTTCGGTGACGATCGGTATTAGGAGTTTATGTGTTTTGATGTACCGAAGGTAGTTTGGAGTCCCGGATATGATCACGGACATGACAAGGAGTCTCGAAATGGTCGAGACATAAAGATCGATATATTGGACGACTATATTTGTGTCGGTGTACAAAAGTTGCGGCTCTCCTTTTGACCCCTTTACTTGTGCACGGGCAGTCAGAGCCTCGCGCCACGGCCACACCTAGCAGGGCAGAGGAGGGAAGCCGGAGAGAAGCCGAGGTACAAGACAGCCAAGACAACGCCAAGGACAAGACCACAAATAGTAGAGGGACGAAGCAGGTTCCCCCGGCAAGACCCTTGCCGGGGCAGCCTCAGCGGCCCCGGCAAGACCCTTGTCGGGGCAGCTCGTCCAACACCAGCGGAGCGCACCACCCTTGAGCCCACGGCTTCCAACGTAATCAACCGCGTTGGGCAAGGGCTCGAGAGGCACCTCCATGCTGGTATGCAGATCTTTGTGAAGACAAAGAACACTCAAGATCAGATGAGAACCAGAAGACGGCGAACCTCGGCAGGATCCTAGCCAAGGGAATCCACAAGACCCCCAGCAAGCGCCTTGCCGGGGACGACTGCACGCCACGGCAAGACCCTTGTCGGGCCTCCCGGCAAGACCCTTGCCGAGGGCGTCAGCGAGGCCACTGCCAGGCCCTCACCAGCCAAGTCTCCACTACCACTCGCATGCAGTTGCCAGCCCAACCAGTTGGGCAGGCACCTGCGTGGCAACATGCTGCTTCCGAGCCAACTCGGCAAGCACCTGCATGGTGGCATGCAGATCTTCGCGAAGACCCTACCACCGCGCCACCTCAGCTGCCTGCCTGCCTACATGGCACCGCACGCATCGCTGGCCTAGGCGCGTGTCGAAGCAAGATGGAGCGGTGACAGACGGGACGGGCCTCGTTCCCGCCCCCGATAAAGCTAAGGGACACCTAAGCAACGCATTAAATGTGTCTTGTCCTGTAATACGGGTGATAAGCTCGTAGCACTGTACGCCTTTCCACCTCCTGTGTGCCACTGTGGCAGCCCCTTTCGACTATAAAAGGAGGCATGTCGCATACTGGAGAGGGATTTGGCTCTTTTGGACTACGCAGCCACCATAGCTAGTTCGAGAGCTCAAGAACTCTCTCAAATACACACCAAAGCAGGACTAGGGTATTACGCATCTCTGTGGCCCGAACCTGGGTAAATGAATCATGTCTGACTGTTGATCCTGCTCTTCTCACAACCCCGCGCCCGCAACCGTAGTAGGGATTCCTGTGATCCCATAGGTGTCGTTTCCCATCGACATCTTTGGCACCAGGTAGGGGCGCAGTTGTGAAAATCTGGTTTGACAGCCAGCTTAGCAGTTCCTCGTGGCCATGATTCCTGAAGAAGGAGACGGACAAAAGAACGGCGATACCTGCAAGCACGAAGGACGCCAGTGTGACTACAGCAAAGCTAAGTTATTCAGAGCCTTGAGCAATTTCCTTTTATATATAAGGTTATTGTCCCCGAAGATCCTGCCTATGTATGGAAAACATGCACACAAGGGGGCCCTCCCACTGTTGGCAACGCCCTTGTTCTGTTTCGAGTCCGCTCAACAGCTCAAGCGACCGCGTCGAGAGCGGCAGGGTAGCCTTCCGCGATCGGCAACGCTCTCGACTTTGACTCGAGTCAAGCTCGACAGATCAAGCGGCTGCGTCGAGAGTGGTAAGGTGGTTCGTCTGGCAGCACGCACACCCGGCAGGCCATTGGGGATCCGTCCTCAAGACGCCACCCTGGGTTTACGCGTCGGTAAGCCTACCCGCTTAACATAGGGTGGACATACAAAGGGAGATCGAACGGGAAAGTAACATGCATAACATAAATTGCCGCCGCGGTTCTAACTAAAGATAAACATTGTCTTGGTCATGAACCTGCAGCGGCGATAAGAGACGGGGTGCCTAATCCCGGCGCTGGCCATCCACCCTCTGAATTCCGTCGATACCGCTGATGACGGGCTTGATACGCTCCCTGAGCGGCGCGAGGTCAGCATCCTCCGGCAAGCTCTCCAGCGCGGCATCGAAGTCGAGGTCGGGGTACCAGTACGCCACCTTGGTGAGAACCTTGGTCATGGCACCCCGGCAAAGCTGCCGGGCCTCATTGGCCAGTGAAGCCGCCCTGTCAGAGTGAAAATGCTCCAGGGCCCCGAGAACACCCTCGAAGAACAGGCTCAGCTTGGTGTTAGTGGTCCCGCTGCGCTCTGGGGCGTACCTCACATTTGGCATCCCCATGGTAGCCAGCTGCGCAGTGATCCTGCCGGCGACATCCACAAGACGACCGATCCAGTGGTTCTCACCCTCCACAAAGTCCTTGTGGCTGGCGGCCTTGTTCTTCCGCAGCTGCTTCTCGGTCTCCAGCTCCATGGCCAGGGTCCCGTCCCGGTCCTTGGCCTCCGAGAGCGTCCCCTCGAGGCCTTCTAACTTCAGCTTCAGGTCCCTAATGGAGTTGTTGGCCGTGGAGAGCAGCTCGGCCTTGCCGAGGGCTGCGGCCTGCGCATCAGGCAAAGCACCCTTGGTCGCGTTCCTCTCCTCCGTCAGCTCTAGGGCCTGCTTCTTCAGCTTGTCCTGCGCCACCGCCAACTCCTTCACCTTGCTGGCGTAAACCAGAGCCTAGGCATCGAGCGCCTCCTTATGCCTCTACTCCAGCTCTTGGGTCTGCTGCGCGACGAGCTCCTCCACCTTCTCGTGGGCCTTCTCCTGAGAGTCCAGCGCCGCCTGGTGCTGGGTCCAAGCGGCCTCGGCTATGGCGGCCAAGCTCTCTGCCGTCTCTTGGGCCTTCTCGATGTTGGCCTGCTTCATGGTGAGCTCCGCGTCACGCTTGGCTAACTCGCCCTGGGCGGCCTTCAGCTCTTCACAAGCCTGGCAGAACCAAGCCTGCGCCTCGGCAACGTGTTCCTTGAGGTCCCCCTCCGCCTTGCCCACCGTTGCCATCCTGGACTTGGCCTTGTCCAGGGGGCGCGGTGGAGCGCCTGAAGCTTCTGAAAGTTGGCGCCCATGGCCTGGAGAAGCCGCTCCTCCTGGGAACCGTCGCCACCGACGCTCGGCTTGTCGACGACCTCAAGCCCGGCGGCGGCAAGCACCTCATCATCGAACACCTCTCCCTCGACGGGCGCCCTGGTGCTCGACGCGCCCGGAAGGTGGACGAACTAGTCGTCAGTCACCCTCAGGTACTTGCCTGAGCCAGAGGCAGCAGAGGAGGAAGGCTGGTCGTCAACCACCTCCTCCTTGGCAGCGGCCTTGCCGGCCTCCCCGGCGGGCCCCTTGTCGGCCTCCCCGATGGGCCCCTTGTCGGCCTCCCCGGCAGGATCCTTGGCGGCATCCCCAGCCGCGTCCTTGGCGGCCTCCTCAGCGGTGATCTTCTCGGCCTCCGCCGCGGCGTCCTTGGCAACATCCTCGATGACGGTGTCCAGGTCCTCCCGGTCCGTCGAGAAAGGATCTGGATATCAAAAAGAGGGTGAGGTTAAGCCAAGACCAAGATTTAAAGAGAAGGAAAGAACAGGGACGAAAGGCGAATGACTTACCAGTACCGGGCTGGGAGGCAGAAGTCCCCTCCCCGCCAACATTTGACGCTGAGGCAAAGCCACCGGCACCCGAGTTCTCCTCCGCCTCCTCCGTGTGCATGGGCTCGGTGCTTGGCGCCCTTGCCGGGGACGCCCCTCAGGGTGGCATGGTCAATGGGGGCGGCGTGTTGGGAGTAGCCCTCTGTGGCTCCTCCTCCTGCTGCTCTCCTCCTGGATACACGGCAAGGTCAGCACCAAAGTATCATACCCCTGACACGCATCGACGAGGGGTGAATAATGAACTTATGCCGGGGGCTACTGTCCGGGCTGCTCAACACCACCAGTTGCACCCTCGAAGTACCAGCCGGGGGCTGGCCGCCCGCCGAGGCCTTGGCCCTCTTCACCCTCTGGGCCAGCGTCTCCCTGTCCCTAGAGAGACAAAAACAAATCAAGATGAGAAGCACAGTTAGGGGAGTCAGAGGTGACAAAAGGAAACAAGACACTTACTCGTCCTCCACCTCCTCTTCTGTTGCCTTCCTCTTCCTCCTCGGGCTGAGGGGCCCGAAGTCAAAGACGATCCCCGTGTTGATGTCTGCGGGCGAAGGAGAAGCTGGTGGAGTCGGGCTATGCTTGGACGACGAAGAGGCGACCGCTTTCTTCTTCGCCACCGTGACCTTCACCAACCTCTTCGCCGCCGCAGCCCTCGTCTGGCGCGCGGACCCCTCCTGGGCCTGCCGCGTTTGTGCGGCCCTACCGGACTGGACTGGCTCGCCAGAGCTGGCCCGCCGCAGGACTCGCCGTCTCCCCGCGGCCGGAGGGTCGATAGCCTCGGCCTCCTCCTCCTCCGACAATGACTCATCGACCGCATCTTTGACAAGGGGAGCCCCGGTGCTGGCGCTGCTGGCCTCCCCAGCGGCCTCCGCCCACCGGGCGAGCTCCTTTTCCTCCACCTCCATCGCGGCCTTGTCCTCCACACCGCCGGCGCTCCCGGCCTCCCTGACGAGCTCTGCCTCCGCCGCCTTGGCGGGGATGTAGTCCAGCTCTGCCTGGGTGGTGTCCTGGACGAGCCGCAGCTCGGTGCTGACGTACCTCTCCGCCAGGGTGTCGAAGAACTCTTGCACCTGCTCCTCCGGTGGCTCGGCCCAACTTGGGACGAGGCCGTGCGCGTTAAACTCCAGCATCATGGCGATGATGTCGCTCCGACGTGAGTTGTTGCTCAGTGGAACCACCCCCACCGGCAACTTAAACAAAGGCCCCTTGGCGACCTTGCCGGCCTTCGCGGCGGCCCTCGCGGCCTTGCCGGTCCTCTCGACCTCGCCGTCGCGGTTCACGTCGAGCTGGAAGAGCCGCTGGCGGAAGTGGGCATGCCCCATCACCGTGAAGTTGTGGTCGAGGCCGGGGCGAAGCCTCATGATGTCGGCGGCGTTCGTGAAGAGCTAGGCCGGCCTCCCCTTGTTATGTAGCGGAGCGATTCGGGGACGGATGAAATCCACCCCGGTCATCTCAAGGGTGAGCCCGGCCTCGGTGAGGCGAAGAATCCTGGTGGTGGCGATCGTGAGCTTCGCATCATCGGCGTCAACATCACTCCAGTCGCTCCGGCGAACCGGCGGCGCCTGAGGGACCCGGCAAAAGTCCAGCACGTCCTTCTCTTCAATCCAGCACCACCGGCCCCGCCATTCTTCCCACCTCTCCTTCATGGCGCCCTCCGGGTACGCCCCCTTGGCCCTTGGGATGGCACCCCCCGTTTGGATCCGAGGGAAGAAGTAATGGCGGAAGAGCGCCGTGTTGGGATGCACCCCAGTGAAACCTTCGCAGAGGTGCACAAAGAAGGCCATGCACGCCACGGCATTCGGAGTGAAATCCAGAAGGTGAAAGCCATAGGTGTGCATGACGTTGTTGAAGAAATCGGAGAAAGGGGCAGAGGCCGCAAGAAAAGTAATCGACGAAGAACGGGTACCGATTTGGGGCGGCCTCGGCACAGTTGGCGGGGATGACGCACGTGGCTGGATGCCCCGTCATCTCTCCCCTCGTCTTGCACCCCCACAGGGGCCTGAAGCAGTCCCGGGTCTCGAACAGGTCGACCGTCTATGGGAAGAAGGCGTGCTGCGTCCGCCGCACCGCCAGCTTGCTCTCCGGCGGCTCCTTCTCCCCGGCGTCCTTGGCCATTCCCTTGCCTCTGCTACTCTTGGGCGCCATGGCGGCTACGGGGGGCGAGGAACGAGGGATGGCGAAAGCGTGGCGGCGGCGAGCAATGGTAAGAGCTCGAGAAGGAGGAAGAAAGGGGATGGCGGTTCCGAGATTGGGGAAGGCGCATGGGGTAAAATGAGCAGTGCGCCCGCGGTTATTCCTTTTTACGGGGAAGGCGCGGGCCGCCTCGTTTCCCATTAACTGCGACGTGACGCATGCGTGCGGAGTCCGCCCCACGCATGCCCCCACGTCACGCACGATCCTCCACGACGCGCGTTCAACGCGGGTCGTGGGGAAGCGTGGCAGACAAAAAAGTTACTGCGGTGAAATCTGCCCCGCCTGCCCGCGCACCGTTCTGGGCCTGGCCCAACAACACGTCGCGCTTATGTGTGGCCCAGGCCCGGGGGCTCCTTTCGGTGTACAAAAGTAGGGGCTCTCCTTTTGACCCCTTTAGTTGTGCATGGGCGGTCAGAGCCTCATGCCATGGCCACACCTAGCAGGGCAGAGGAGGGAAGCCGGAGAGAAGCCGAGGTACAAGATAGCCAAGACAACGCCAAGGCCAAGACCACAAAGAGCAGAGGGACGAAGCAGGTTGCCCCAGCAAGACCCTTGCCGGGGCAGCTCGTCCAACACCAGCGGAGCGCACCACCCTTGAGCCCACGGCTTCCAACGTAATCAACCACGTTGGGCAAGGGCTCGGGAGGCACCTCCATGGTGGTATGCAGATCTTTGTGAAGGCAAAGAACACTCAAGATCAGATGAGAACCAGAAGACGGCGACCCTCGGCAGGATCCTAGCCAAGGGAATCCACAAGACCCCCGGCAAGCGCCTTGTCGGGGACGACTGCATGCCACAGCAAGACCCTTGCCGAGGGCGTGAGCGGGGCCACTGCCAGGCCCGCACCAGCCAAGTCTCCACCGCCACTCGCATGCAGCTGCCAGCCTAACCAGCTGGGCAGGCACCTGCGTGGCAACATGCAGCTTCCGAGCCAACTCGGCAAGCACCTGCGTGGCGGCATGCAGATCTTCGTGAAGACCCTACCACCACGCCACCTCAGCTGCCCGCCTTCCTACATGGAACCGCACGCATCGCTGACCTGGGCGCGTGTCGAAGCAAGATGGAGCGGCGACGGACGGGACGGGCCTCGTTCCCGCCCCCGATAAAGCTAAGGGACACCTGAGCAACGCATTAAATGTGTCTTGTCCTCTAATACGGGCGATAAGCTCGCAACACTGTACGCCTTTCCACCTCCTGTGTGCCACTGTGGCAGCCCCTTTCAACTATAAAAGGAGGCCCGTGGCATACTGGAGAGGGATTCGGCTCTTTTGGACTACGCAGCCACCATAGCTAGTTCGAGAACTCAAGAACTCTCTCAAATGCACACCAAAGCAGGACTAGGGTATTACGCATCTCTGCGGCCCAAACCTGGGTAAACGAATCGTGTCTGACTATTGACCTTGCTCTTCTCACAACCCCTCGCCCCGCAACCGTAGTAGGGATTCCTGTGATCCCATAGGTGTCGTTTCCCACCGACAATTTGGATACCGGAATGGTTCCGGGTGAGATCGGGAATATACCGGAGCACCGGGAGGTTACCGGAACCCCCCGGGAGGTATATGGGCCTTATTGGGTCTTAGTGGGAGAGAGGAGAAGGGAGCAAAGGACAGGGCGCTACCCCCCCCCCCCAAGCCCAATCCGAATTGGGAAGGGGGCCGGGCCCCCTTTCCTTCCTCCTTCCTCCCCCTTCCTTCCACTCCTATTCCAACTAGGGAAGGGGGGAATCCTACTCCCGGTGGGAGTAGGACTCCCCATGGGGCGCGCCATAGGAGGGTCGGCCCTCCCACTCCTCCACTCCTTTATATACGGGGAGGGGGCACCCCTTGGAGACACACAAGTTGAATCATTGGTCTCTTAGCCGTGTGTGGTGCCCCCCTCCACCATAATCCACCTTGGTCATATCGTCGTAGTGCTTAGACGAAGCCCTGTGCCGGTAACTTCATCATCACCATCATCACGCCGTCGTGCTGACGGAACTCTCCATCGAAGCTCTACTGGATCGTGAGTTCATGGGACGTCTCCGAGCTGAACGTGTGCAGATCGCGGAGGTGCCGTACGTTCGGTACTAGGATTGGTCGATCATGAAGACGTACGACTACATCAACCGCGTTGTCATAACGCTTCCGCTTACGGTCTACAAGGGTACGTGGACGACACTCTTCCCTCTCGCTGCTATGCATCACCATGATCTTGCGTGTGCGTAGGAATTTTTTTGAAATTACTACGTTCCCCAACAGTGGCATCTGAGCCAGGTGTATCGCCCACAACTATGTGTTATATGCACGAGTAGAACACAAGTGAGTTGTGGGCGATACAAGTCATACTGCTTACCAGCATGTCATACTTTGATTCGGCGATATTGTTGGATGAAGTGGCCCGGACCGACATTACGTGTACGCTTACGCGAGACTGGTTCTACCGCCGTGCTTCGCACATAGGTGGCTAGCGGGTGTCAGTTTCTCCAACTTTAGTTGAATCGAGTGTGGCTACGCCCGGTCCTTGTTGAAGGTTAAAACAACACATACTTGACGAAATGGTTTTGATGCATAGGTAAGAACGGTTCTTGCTCAGCCCGTAGCAGCCACGTAAAACTTGCAACAACAAAGTAGAGGACGTCTAACTTGTTTTTGCAGGGCATGTTGTGATGTGATATGGTCAATACATGATGCTAAATTTTATTGTATGAGATGATCATGTTTTGTAACAGAGTTATCGGCAACTGGCAGGAGCCATATGGTTGTCGCTTTATTGTATGCAATGCAATCGCCCTGTAATTGCTTTACTTTATCACTAAGCGGTAGCGATAGTCGTAGAAGCAATAGTTGGCGAGACGACAACGATGCTACGATGGAGATCAAGGTGTCGTGCCGGTGACGATGGTGATCATGACGGTGCTTTGGAGATGGAGTCACAGGCACAAGATGATGATGGCCATATCATATCACTTATATTGATTGCATGTGATGTTTATCTTGTATGCATCTTATTTTGCTTAGATCGACGGTAGCATTATAAGATGATATCTCACTAAATTTCAAGGTACAAGTGTTCTCCCTGAGTATGCACAGTTGCGAAAGTTCGTCGTGCCGAGACACCACGTGATGATCGGGTGCGATAAGCTCTACATTCACATACAACGGGTGCAAGCCAGTTTTGCACAAGCAGAATACTCAGGTTAAACTTGACGAGCCTAGCATATGCAGATATGGCCTCGGAACACTAAGACCGAAAGGTCGAGCATGAATCATATAGTAGATATGATCAACATAGTGATGTTCACCATTGAAAACTACTCCATCTCACGTGATGATCGGACATGGTTTAGTTGATATGGATCACGTGATCACTTAGATGATTAGAGGGATGTCTATCTAAGTGGGAGTTCTTTAGTAATCTGATTAATTGAACTTTAATTTATCATGAACTTAGTACCTGATAGTATTTTGCATGTCTATGTTGTTGTAGATAGATGGCACGTGCTATTGTTCCGTTGAATTTTAATGCGTTCCTTGAGAAAGCTAAGTTGAAAGATGATGGTAGCAACTACACGGAGTGGGTCCGTAACTTGAGGACTATCCTCATTGCTGCACAGAAGAATTACGTCCTGGAAACACCGCTAGGTGCCAAACCTGCTGCAGGAGCAACACCAGATGTTATGAACGTCTGGCAAAGCAAAGCTGATGACTACTCGATAGTTCAGTGTGCCATGCTTTACGGCTTAGAACCGGGACTTCAATGACGTTTTGAACGTCATGGAGCATATGAGATGTTCCAGGAGTTGAAGTTAATATTTCAAGCAAATGCCCGGATTGAGAGATATGAAGTCTCCAATAAGTTCTATAGCTACAAGATGGAGGAGAATAGTTCTGTCAGTGAACATATACTCAAAATGTCTGGGTATAATAATCACTTGATTCAACTGGGAGTTAATCTTCCTGATGATAGTGTCATTGACAGAATTCTCCAATCACTGCCACCAAGCTACAAGAGCTTTGTGATGAACTATAATATGCAAGGGATGGAAAAGACTATTCCTGAGCTCTTCGCGATGCTAAAGGCTGCGGAGGTAGAAATCAAGAAAGAGCATCAAGTGTTGATGGTTAACAAGACCACCAGTTTCAAGAAAAAGGGTAAAGGGAAGAAGAAAAGGAACTTCAAGAAGAACGGCAAACAAGTTGCTGCTCAACAGAAGAAACCCAAGTCTAGACCTAAGCCTGAGACTGAGTGCTTCTACTACAAAGGGACTGGTCACTGGAAGCGGAACGGACCCAAGTATTTGGCGGATAAGAAGGATGGCAAGGTGAACAAAGGTATATGTGATGTACATGTTATTGATGTGTACCTTACTAATGCTCGCAGTAGTGCCTGGGTATTTGATACTCGTTCTGTTGCTAATATTTGCAACTCGAAACAGGGACTACAGAATAAGCGAAGATTGCCTAAGGACGACGTGACGATGCGCGTGGGAAATGGTTCCAAAGTCGATGTGATCGCAGTCGGCACGCTACCTCTACATCTTCCTTCGGGATTAGTTTTAGACCTGAATAATTGTTATTTGGTGCTAGCGTTGAGCATGAACATTATATCTGGATCTTGTTTGATGCGAGACGGTTATTCATTTAAATCTGAGAATAATGGTTGTTCTATTTATATGAGTAATATCTTTTATGGTCATGCACCCTTAAAGAGTGGTCTATAAATTTTGAATCTCGATAGTAATGACACACATATTCATAATATTGAAGCTAAAATATGCAGTGTTGATAATGATAGTGCAACTTATTTGTGGCACTGCCATTTGGGTCATATTGGTGTAAAGCGCATGAAGAAACTCCATACTGATGGACTTTTGGAATCACTTGATTATGAATCACTTGGTACTTGCGAACCATGCCTCATGGGCAAGATGACTAAAACGCCGTTCTCTGGAACTATGGAGCGAGCAGCTGATTTATTGAAAATCATACATACTGATGTATGTGGTCCAATGAATGTTGAGGCTCGCGGCGGGTATCGTTATTTTCTCACCTTCATAGATGATTTGAGCAGATATGGGTATATCTACTTAATGAAACATAAGTGTGAAACATTTGAAAAGTTCAAAGAATTTCAGGGTGAAGTGGAAAATCATCGTAACAAGAAAATAAAGTTTCTACGATCTGATCGCGGAGGAGAATATTTGAGTTATGAGTTTGGTCTTCATTTGAAACAATGCGGAATAGTTTCACAACTCACGCCACCCGGAACACCACAACGTAATGGTGTGTCCGAACGTCGTAATCGTACTTTACTAGATATGGTGCGATCTATGATGTCTCTTACTGATTTACCGCTATCATTTTGGGGTTATGCTTTAGAGACGGCTGCATTCACGTTAAATAGGGAACCATCTAAATCCGTTGAGACGACTCCTTATGAACTGTGGTTTGGCAAGAAACCAAAGTTGTCATTTCTTAAAGTCTGGGGCTGTGATGCTTATGTGAAAAAGCTTCAAACTGATAAGCTCGAACCCAAATCGGAGAAATGTGTCTTCATAGGATACCCAAAGGAGACTGTTGGGTACACCTTCTATCATAGATCCGAAGGCAAGACATTCGTTGCTAAGAATGGATCCTTTATAGAGAAGGGGTTTCTCTCGAAAGAAGTGAGTGGGAGGGAAGTAGAACTTGATGAGGTAACTGTACCTGCTCCCTTATTGGAAAGTAGTTCTTCACAGAAACCGGTTCCTGTGACGCCTACACCAATTAGTGAGGAAGCTAATGATGATGATCATGAAACTTCAGATCAAGTTACTACCGAACCTCGTAGGTCATCCAGAGTAAGGTCCGCACCAGAGTGGTACGGCAATCCTGTTCTGGAGGTCATGTTACTAGACCATGATGACCCTACGAACTATGAGGAAGCGATGATGAGCCCAGATTCCGCAAAATGGCTTGAGGCCATGAAATCTGAGATGGGATCCATGTATGAGAACAAAGTGTGGACTTTGGTGGACTTGCCCGATGATCGGCAAGCCATAGAGAATAAATGGATCTTCAAGACGAAGACTGAAGCTGACGGTAATGTTACTGTTTACAAAGCTCGACTTGTTGCGAAAGGTTTTCGACAAGTTCAAGGAGTTGACTACGATGAGACCTTCTCACCCGTAGCGATGCTTAAGTCCGTCCGAATCATGTTAGCAATTGCTGCATTTTATGATTATGAAATTTGGCAAATGGATGTAAAGACTGCGTTCCTGAATGGATTTCTTGAAGAAGAATTGTATATGATGTAACATGAAGTTTTTATCAATCCAAAGAGTGCTAACAAAGTGTGCAAGCTCCAGTGATCCATCTATGGACTGGTGCAAGCATCTCGGAGTAGGAATAAACGTTTTGATAGTGTGATCAAAGCATATGGTTTTATACAGACTTTTGTAGAAGCCTGTATTTACAAGAAAGTGAGTGGGAGCTCTGTAGCATTTCTAATATTATATGTGGGTGACATATTGTTGATTGGAAATGATATAGAATTTCTGGATAGCATAAAAGGATACTTGAATAAGAGTTTTTCAATGAAAGACCTCGGTGAAGCTGCTTATATATTGGGCATCAAGATCTATAGAGATAGATCAAGACGCTTAATTGGACTTTCACAAAGCACATACCTTGATAAGGTTTTGAAGAAGTTCAAAATGGATCAAGCAAAGAAAGGGTTCTTGCCTGTGTTACAAGGTGTGAAGTTGAGTCAGACTCAATGCCCGGCCACTGCAGAAGATAGAGAGAAAATGAAAGGTGTTCCCTATGCTTCAGCCATAGGCTCTATCATGTATGCAATGCTGTGTACCATACCTGATGTGTGCCTTGCTATTAGTCTAGCAGGGAGGTACCAAAGTAATCCAGGAGTGGATCACTGGACAGCGGTCAAGAACATCCTAAAATACCTGAAAAGGACTAAGGATATGTTTCTCATTTATGGAGGTGACAAAGAGCTCGTCGTAAACGGTTACGTCGATGCAAGCTTTGACACTGATCCGGACGACTCTAAGTCGCAAACCGGATACGTGTTTATATTAAACGGTGGAGCTGTCAGTTGGTGCAGTTCTAAACAAAGCGTCGTGGCGGGATCTACGTGTGAAGCGGAGTACATAGTTGCTTCGGAAGCAGCAAATGAAGGAGTCTGGATGAAGGAGTTCATATCTGATCTAGGTGTCGTACCTAGTGCATCGGGTCCAATGAAAATCTTTTGTGACAATACTGGTGCAATTGCCTTGGCAAAGGAATCCAGATTTCACAAGAGAACCAAGCACATCAAGAGACGCTTCAATTCTATCCGCGATCAAGTCAAGAAGGGAGACATGGAGATTCGCAAGATACATACGGATCTGAATGTTGCAGACCCGTTGACTAAGCCTCTCTCACGAGCAAAACATGATCAGCACCAAGACTCCATGGGTGATCGAATCATTACTGTGTAATCTAGATTATTGACTCTAGTGCAAGTGGGAGACTGAAGGACATATGCCCTAGAGGCAATAATAAAGTGATTATTTTTATTTCCTTATATCATGATAAATGTTTATTATTCATGCTAGAATTGTATTAATCGGAAACTTGATACATGTGTGAATACATAGACAAAACTAAGTGTCACTAGTATGCCTCTACTTGACTAGCTCGTTGAATCAAAGATGGTTAAGTTTCCTAGCCATAGACATGAGTTGTCATTTTATTAGCGGGATCACATCATTAGAGAATGATGTGATTGACTTGACCCATTCCGTTAGCTTAGCACTTGATCGTTTAGTATATTGCTATTGCTTTCTTCATGACTTATACATGTTCCTACGACTATGAGATTATGCAACTCCCGAATACCGGACGATCACTTTGTGTGCTACCAAACGTCACAACTTAACTGGGTGATTATAAAGGTGCTCTACAGGTGTCTCCGACGGTACTTGTTGAGTTGGCATAGATCAAGATTAGGATTTGTCACTCCGATTGTCGGAGAGGTATCTCTGGGCCCTCTCGGTAATGCACATCACTATAAGCCTTGCAAGCAGTGTAACTAATGAGTTAGTTACGGGATGATGCATTACGGAACGAGTAAAGAGACTTGCCGGTAACGAGATTGAACTAGGTATTGAGATACCGACGATCGAATCTCGGGCAAGTAACATACCGATGACAAAGGGAACAATGTATGTTGTTATGCGGTTTGACCGATAAAGATCTTCGTACAATATGTAGGAACCAATATGTAACACCCACGATGCGGCTATATCTCCCACATGTCGAGGCACGACTTGGAGGCATAACCGCATGATGGTTTTGTCGCAAGAAGGGTCATCCTCACACAATCCCATGTAATGAACAAGAATGGGATAAAGAGTTGGCTTACAATCGCCACTTCACACAATACATTAATAAAACATACATCATTCAGAGTACACACATAGTCCGACTACGGACAAATCCAAATAAAAAGAAGATAACCCAACTGCTAGATCCCGATCGTCCCAACTGGGCTCCACTACTGATCAACATGAAAAGAAACTTAGAAAGGACCAAGTCTCTTGTCGCAATCCCACTTGAGTTCGGCAGCATCACCTGCACTGGTATCATCGGCACCTGCAACTGTTGTTGTAGTAATCTGTGAGCCACGAGGACTCAGCAATCCCTTTACCATGGGTATCAAGACTAGCAAAGCTTAAAGGGGAAGGAAGGGGGTAAAGTGGTGAGGTTGCAGCAGCGACTAAGCATGTATGGTGGCTAACATACGCAAATAAGAGCGAGAAGAGAAGCAACGCAACAGTCGTCAACTAGTAATGATCAAGAAGTGATCCTGAACTCCTACTTACGTCCAACATAACCCAAAAACCATGTTCTCCTCTCGAACAACCCCGAAAGAGAGACAATCACGGTTACGCACGCGGTTGGTGTATTTTAGAACAGTTTACTTCAAGTTTACTACAACCGGATATTAACAAATTCCCATCTGCCTCATAACCGCGGGCACGGTTTCGAAAGTTCATAACTCTGCAGGGGTGTCCCAACTTAGCCCATCATAAGCTCTCACGGCCAACGAAGGATATTCCTTCTCCCGGGAAGACCCGATCAGTCTCGGAATCCCGGTTACAAGACATTTCGACAAGTTAAAACAAGACCAGCAAAGCCGCCCGATGTGCCGACAAATCCCGATAGGAGCTGCACATATCTCTTTCTCGGGGCACACCAGATGAGCCAGACGACGGGTTGGCATAGACCCTGGTTGCCCCGGGGGCGCCGGACATCGCTCGGTTTGGACCAGCACTTAGAGAAGCACTGGCCCGGGGGCTAAAATAAAGATGACCCTCGGGAGGGCGACTCCCTAGGGAAAAGAATAGGTAGTGGGTAGGAAAAAGTAAAACCAATGTTGGGCCTTGCTGGAAGAGTTTTATTCAAGGCGAACCGTCAAGGGGGTCCCATAAATCACCCAACCGTGTAAGGGACGCAAAAATCCGGGAACATAATACCGATATGACGGAAACTATGGCGGCAAGAGTGGAACAAAACACTAGGCATAAGGCCGAGCCTTCCACCCTTTAACAAGTATGCAGAAGCATTAATAAGATAAGAGATATTGTGATATCCCAATGTAAACATAATCCAACATGGAGCAATCTTCAACTTCACCTGCAACTAGCAACGCTATAAGAGGGGCTGAGCAAAAAGCAGTAACCTGACCAAGCAACGGTTTGCTAGGAAGGGTGACAAAGGTTAGAGGTTCATGGCAATTTGGGAGGCTTGAGAAGCAAGTGGTAGGTAACGCGGCATAGCGATAGAACGAAGCAACTAGCATAGCAATGATAGTAGTGAGATCCAAGGTGACGGTCATCTTGCCTGAAATCCCGCTAGGAAGAGGAACGAGTCCATGAAGAAGACAAACGGACGGAGTCGAACGAATCCTCACAACTACGGAACGAAACCAAAGCTAACGAGAGAAGCAAACCGGAAAGAAGCAAACAACAAAGTAAAAAACCATCACATAAACATGGCATGATGCACAATCAAGTATGATGTATGTCCGGTTTAAAAGCTTGGCATGGCAAAGTGCAACAAACAACACTACAAATTAAGTGGAGCTCAATATGCAACGAGTTGCATATTGACGAAACACCACATCCAATTACTTAGTTCTCTCTCGGTTATGTACCCAACAATATTAAATGTTGATTAACATGGCAAGAGGTGAGGCAAAAGTAAACTAACTATTTAGGCAAGTTTAAATGAGGCCGGAAATAACAAACAACAAGTCCGGTAAATCCTCATGTGCATATTTTAGATTTGGTACTGTTCTGCCCTATACACAATTTTAGAGTTATTAAACATGCAAGGTAATGCCACCAGGTTAAACTAGGCATTTTTTTCACCCCATTTACATATAAAGTTTATTTAAAATGGAGCTATGGTTATTTAGTAATGAAATAAATCATTTTAACATGCTATTTATGCAAGTTAAATCAAACAGCACATTTTAAACATTTTAAACATGGATGAAAGTCACATATTATGAAACTAGACAAAATTGTAAGCATTTTACATATTAAAATCATTTTAATCCGATGCACCATTTGTGAGTTATTAAATGCATGATCTACAGGGACTTTTCTGTAAATCTGTAAACTCCTGGATAATTGGACAAATTCGCTGATAGGAAAAAAAACAGAAGTTGGCTGAATCTGGTGGGCACTGGGGCGCTCACCATGGGCTGAGGCCCGGTGGGTGGAGGAGGAAGCAGCAGGCAGAGCCAGCTGAGCCGAGGCGAGGCCGCCCCAGGCGCGTGCAGTCGTGGGACTTGGCGCGGTCAACCGCGAGGAGGGGAGACCAGTTCGGGGCGATGCAGTCAAAGGGGCGAGCGGCTTCGCTGCCAGATCAAGCGCGGGGTCAGCGCGAGGTTGTCCCGCTCGATGCAGGTGGCACTGGATGAACTCGAGGGACGCGAAGGATCCCGCGACGCAGAGGCCAGAGAGGCCGGTACTCGACGGATCCGGAGGCTGGCAACGTCGGGCGCGGTCGACGGCAAGCTCCTGCGTCCGGACGTCCATGGCGGCAGGAGACTTGGCGGGCGGCGCATGTGGTCTCCTGTGGGGCGGCGCGGCGCCCTGGAGGAGGGGACGAGGCCGAAGACATGGGGCCGCGTCGGATATGTCTGAGACGACCACGAACAGAGCAGAGCGACAGCGAGAGCTGCAAGGCCATGGCGGGGAAGAAATTCAAACGAGAGTCAGACAGGGGGGAACAAGATAGGCGAAGGAGAGGGACGGGCAGAGGGAAGCGGACCGGGTGGCGCTCATGCTCCGGCGAGCTGCTGCTCGGCATGGAGGTGACAAAGACTTGGGGCGGAGCAAGCGACGGAGGACGGCAACGCGAGCTGCTGGGGAGACGCTGTCCATGGCGGGCGTCCTGCATTGGAAGAGACAGAGAGCCATGCGTGAGAGACCGAAAGAGAAACGCGAGGAAGGATGAAGGAGAGGCAAGGGCGCGAGGCTTCTACTCCGCGGCTGCGGGCACGGGGACAAGGAGGTAGGCGCTGGCATGGGGAGGAGCTGCTGGTTGGCCCGGGATGGATCTTGGAGGATCCCAAGGTGGTAGGCGAGTTGGTGGATGGCTGGCGGCGGGTGAGGGGATTTGGTGGATGGGACAAGCCCCTAGGATCTAGGGTTAGAGGTCTATTTATACTTATAGATAGAGGATGAGGTTTAAGGTCTCACCGATCGTAATCGGACGGTCAAGAATAAATAGGCTAGGGGCCAATGGAGAAACCGAAGATATTTGAGGGATGTTTGGGGATAATCCGGACCCATCGGTCACGACCGCCCGGATCGAGATCGGGGATGTTTCGGACACGCACGCAAAGGGGGTTTAGGCCGTCACGGTCAAGAGGGAAGCGAAAACCCGATTGGTCTGGAACGGTCAACGAAGGCAAAGCGGTCCGAGGGAAGGTGATGAAGGCAAAGGGAGAAACGGCAGCGACGAGTGAATGCAAGTTTTATGAAAACATGCGGATGCAATGCGTATGATGACATGATGAATGCAGCAAACAAATAAATACACACAACGATAATGAAAAATATGGAATCCATGTGGAGCGTCGGTCTCGGGGCGTTACAACACTCCACCACTACAAGAGGATCTCGTCCTGAGATCTAGGATGGCACCGGAGAAAAACGAAAGAGGAAGAGGTAAAACAAGTTGCTTCTTTGACAAACAAGTGAAACCACGAGTCTTGAGAGGTTGAACAAATTGAAAGAAAGAAGATAATGGAGATGAATAGGATTGCAAACACTCCGTTAGCAAGGAAGAATAAAGAACATGATGTGAACCAAGAGCTTAGGGGACAAGATAGATTTTGAAGCCACTCCGGTTAAAACAAGATAGAGAAGGAATAAGAATGATATAATTTGGACAGCACTCCGACTATAAATGGAAGGAATTAGAATCATGAACTTGGGAAGATTGGATGATCCTTGATGAAATCAACAACACACTGCCTCCAAAACAATTAAAAGAATGACACAAGGGGTAAGAATGACTCCAAACAACACTCCGGTTGAAAGGAGAGGATAAACTTGATAAGATGAGAAAACTTGAATAGATGACACAACACTCCGGTTAAAAGGATAAGCACAAAAAAACACGGTCCTCACAATTCGAGAAGATGAGTGAATCGAGCAACATCACAATGCCTCCGGAAGAAAAAAATAGAAGATAGATCCTTGGAATAAAGGAATGGAGAAGAAAATGCCAACTTCTGCCACCAATGATCTTGGAAAGCACCCTTCCAAGAAGGTTAGAACGGAGTTGTTGGAAAATCAACAACAAAACGAATAAGCTTGTAGTGGGCTTATGGAAAACTTCTCAAAATTATGAGGTGACAAACGGCCACTAGCGAAAACCATTGATTTGATTGAGAGCACCAAAGAGATGAAAAACTTCTTCCACCAAGATGATAAAGAGATAACTTGGATCAATGATAAGCACCACAAATAGCAACAATCCTTAGGGAAGGCTTTAGGTGTAATCTATGCCAAGATAACTCCAACGAAGAGATAGATGGATTTAAAATACCTCATTCTTGACAACATGTGAAACATGGAACATGAATGGATATTGTCAAGAAGGACATAACACCACCTCAAAAGATAAGTTAGAGAGAATTGCACTTCGGAATGCAAGATGAAGAATACTTGAACTCCTCAAAACAAGACATGTGTTGAACACCATGTTAATTTTTGGAGTATAGCTTGCCGGATCATAACTTCGAGAGAAAACTTGAAGAACAATTGAAGAATGAAAGGAGTCCTTGACGAACCACCATGTAGAGCCTCCATGAATAACTCTGGTAACGAAAAGATGATGAAAAGAAAGAGAATTTGAGAACACAAGGAGAAAACTTGCGATGATTTAGATGGATCTTCACGACGAGATAATTGAGAGAGCTTGGAACTCCGAAAAGAAAAGATGAAGCATATCAAACCGAGAATGTAATAAGATGAACAACTCCGGAAAAAAGAAATTGATCACTTGGATGAAACAAGAATAAGAATTCAGATATGCGTATCCTTCACCAATTTAAATTGATGACAAGCAACGGATTTGGCATACTACTTATTCTTCTTGAAAAGGAATGAAGAGGGATATTGCTCAACTTGGGGAGGTCTTCAACGATCCGCCGGTAGGATTTGGAAAGAACGAATGAATTGATATGATCACCACGAAAGAGAACTCTTGAACGAACCACCGTAAGAATTGGAAATGAAAGTAGCAAAGGCACAATTCACCGGGAAGAATTAGAAAACGAATAAATATACTTGACAGAATTTAGATACAAGAGAACGAAGAGATCCCGAACTGATTAGAGAATATTTGAACGATGCACCGGTAAGATTAGGAGAACGAGAGCTGAAAGCTGAGAATGAATAGACCCGAAATGATGGCCTTCATAGGAATAAAATGGAAAGAACTCATGAAATGCTTCTGGTGGGTATGAAAAGAATCCTCATGATTGGAAATGATTTGAGAGGATGGCCTCAAGCTTGAACTTCGCATCTTTGGAAGAACGGATGAGATTTCGAGGAAAAACTCTTCTTCGGTCTTCAAATGTTGAAAGTGATGACAAAAAACACCACCATGAATTGTTCAGATACTCTGGGATGAAAATTAGAAAGGTTGAACCAATGATGAAAAGAATTTGAAAGATCTTGGAGAAAGACATTTGACTGATGATAATTCATTCTTACATCAAACTTTGAAAAGAATTTGAGAGTAGCTCCAGAAAAAATTAGAAGAGTCTGGTAAGATCCTGGGAAAAGACTTGTGGGTTAAGGCCCACTCAAAGAAGCACCTTTAGAAAATTTTGCTTGAAAGATATTGCACCGGTTGAATTAAATGGCTCAAAAGAGATAACAACCTCGAGATAGCTTGAACGGATTTGGAATGGAAAAGCGAATCTTCTGAGATATCTTCAGCACTCCGGAACAATTGAATAGCGAGAAGAATGATTAAGAGTTGCACCGGCATGAGAAAGCATTAGAAACGAAGGAAAAGAATATGATGAACACCGAAAGATTGCATTGAAACCACCGGGGAAGATAAGAGAACAAAGAATGATAAACTCGAAGCTTCCTTTAGCATCTTCATGAGAATCACCGGATAAGGACATTGAAGCAAAATAATGAAAAGGCTTCACAGCAATAAAACGGATGCTTGATTAAGATATATGAGTCCTTGAATAAAAGGGTGGGAGGGTGGGAAAACAAAGGCAACTTGGGGCAGATGGAATAAACACCGTTGAGAAAACTTAGAATTGATCTTGCGGATGTTGGAATGATCAGAGTTACTTGAAGAGAAGCACACCGGTTGGAAAAGAATTGACATGACAATCTCGATGATAAAGAAGGATTAGAATTCACATAGAAATATGAGAACACCGCTTAGAATAAGGTATGGAATCAACACTTGACATCGAAGCAACTCGAATGCCACAACAAAACAAAACAAAGGATTTGGCTTGCAAAATAAGCCGGAACAAACATATGATAGAGATTTCGTCCAAAGTTTTCGTGGTGGGGCCCACACGGGCTCGATCGTACAGCACCATCATGTACAAGGCAGTGCACATGACATACGAAGCGTCCCCAAGTCAGCATAGCCAAGGACTCTTTAAGACACAACGAGACCACTGTAAAACCAACCGTGAATGGGCGGACCACTAGACATCGAACCCCAATCTCATATCATGCATCTGTAGGAAAGATATCCTAAGAGCTACTTGAATTCCCACCTATAAACTCCCGAAACTTTCTGGTTATGCAATCTGGTGTTGGGGATACAGGGAAGCAAAATATCTCACCCAAACTAACAATCCCTACATCCAGCTGTATCCATCTGTCAACACATAACCAAGAAAACTCCGGAAATCGTGTACCTCAACCTTCAAAAAGCATACGTTATACAAGCTATGGCAATACTCCCGAACTCCCGCCCCAGTACTGGGTGGCGTCGAGGTTATCTCACCAACAACTGCATAAAAGAGATTTTCGATGTCGACGAAAAAAACTCAGGTATTCCAGAACTGCAACGATAAAATTGTGACGACAACACCTCGGAGCTCAACTCCCCGGGACACTGCCACAACCCCTAAATGTCAGGAGGCACCAAGAACAATGTTCTCGTCACAAAACCATCGGAACAATTCCAAGATACCCGCGTGATCCTAAAAAAAATTAGTGAAATTTGAGGAGAGAAAAGTCAAAACTTCTACGTCAGGGGGCCTCACCAGAGCAACGAAGGGACTGAGGAGTAAAAAAGAATCCTACTCTCCGATATATATAATCCTAAGACTCAAAACATTTTTGTTCTAGACTCAACAACGCCAGCGATTCAATCAAGCAGGGCGCTCCTAAGTCGGGGATGGCTCTGATTACCAACTTGTAACACCCACGATGCGGCTATATCTCCCACGTGTCGAGGCCGACTTGGAGGCATAACCGCATGGTGGTTTTGTCACAAGAAGGGTCATCTTCACACAATCCCATGTAATGAACAAGAATGGGATAAAGAGTTGGCTTACAATCGCCACTTCACATAATACATTAATAAAACATACATCATTCAGAGTACACACATAGTCCGACTACGGACAAATCCAAATAAAAAGAAGATAACCCAACTGCTAGATCCCGATCGTCCCAACTGGGATCCACTACTGATCAACATGAAAAGAAACTTAGAAAGGACCAAGTCTCTTGTCGCAATCCCACTTGAGTTCGGCAGCATCACCTGCACTGGTATCATCGGCACCTGCAACTGTTGTTGTAGTAATCTGTGAGCCACGAGGACTCAGCAATCCCTTTACCATGGGTATCAAGACTAGCAAAGCTTAAAGGGGAAGGAAGGGGGTAAAGTGGTGAGGTTGCAGCAGCGACTAAGCATGTATGGTGGCTAACATACGCAAATAAGAGCGAGAAGAGAAGCAACGCAACGGTCGTCAACTAGTAATGATCAAGTGATCCTGAACTCCTACTTACGTCCAGCATAACCCAAAAACCGTGTTCTCCTCTCGAACAACCCCGAAAGAGAGACAATCACGGTTACGCACATGGTTGGTGTTTTTAGAACAGTTTACTTCAAGTTTACTACAACCGGATATTAACAAATTCCCATCTACCTCATAACCGCGGGCACGGCTTTCGAAAGTTCATAACCCTGCAGGGGTGTCCCAACTTAGCCCATCATAAGCTCTCACAGCCAACGAAGGATATTCCTTCTCCCGGGAAGACCCGATCAGTCTCGGAATCCCAGTTACAAGACATTTCGACAAGTTAAAACAAGACCAACAAAGCCGCCCGATGTGCCGACAAATCCCGATAGGAGCTGCACATATCTCGTTCTCAGGGCACACCAGATGAGCCAGACGTCGGGTTGGCATAGACCCTGGTTTCCCAGGGGGCGCCGGACATCGCTCGGTTTGGACCAGCACTTAGAGAAGCACTGGCCCGGGGGCTAAAATAAAGATGACCCTCGGGAGGGCGACTCCCTAGGGAAAAGAATAGGTAGTGGGTAGGCAAAAGTAAAACCAATGTTGGGCCTTGCTGGAAGAGTTTTATTCAAGGCGAATCGTCAAGGGGGTCCCATAAATCACCCAACTGTGTAAGGGACGCAAAAATCCGGGAACATAATACCGATATGATGGAAACTATGGCGGCAAGAGTGGAACAAAACACCAGGCATAAGGTCGAGCCTTCCACCCTTTAACAAGTATACAGAGGCATTAATAAGATAAGAGATATTGTGATATCCCAATGTAAACATAATCCAACATGGAGCAATCTTCAACTTCACCTGCAACTAGCAACGCTATAAGAGGGGCTGAGCAAAAAGCAGTAACCTGACCAAGCAACGGTTTGCTAGGAAGGGTGACAAAGGTTAGAGGTTCATGGCAATTTAGGAGGCTTGAGAAGCAAGTGGTAGGTAACGCGGCATAGCGATAGAACGAAGCAACTAGCATAGCAATGATAGTAGTGAGATCCAAGGTGACGGTCATCTTGCCTGAAATCCCGCTAGGAAGAGGAACGAGTCCATGAAGAAGACAAACGGACGGAGTCGAATGAATCCTCACAAGTCCGGAACGAAACCGAAGCTAAGGAGAGAAGCAAACCGGAAAGAAGCAAACAACAAAGTAAACAACCATCACATAAACATGGCATGATGCACAATCAAGTATGATACATGTCCGGTTTAAAAGCTTGGCATGGCAAAGTGCAACAAACAACACTACAAATTAAGTGGAGCTCAATATGCAACGAGTTGCATATTGACGAAACACCACATCCAATTACTTAGTTCTCTCTCGGTTATGTACCCAACAATATTAAATGTTGATTAACATGGCAAGAGGTGAGGCGAAAGTAAACTAACTATTTAGGCAAGTTTAAATGAGGCCGGAAATAACAAACAACAAGTCCGGTAAATCCTCATGTGCATATTTTAGATTTGGTACTGTTCTGCCCTATACACAATTTTAGAGTTATTAAACATGCAAGGTAATGCCACCATGTTAAACTAGGCATTTTTCCACCCCATTTACATATAAAGTTTATTTAAAATGGAGCTACGGTTATTTAGTATTGAAATAAATCATTTTAACATGCTATTTATGGAAGTTAAATCAAACAGCACATTTTAAACATGGATGAAAGTCACATATTATGAAACTAGACAAAATTGTAAGCATTTTACATATTAAAATCATTTTAATCCGATGCACCATTTGTGAGTTATTAAATGCATGATCTAGAGGGACTTTTCTGTAAATCTGTAAACTCCTGGATAATTGGACAAATTCGCTGATAGGAAAAACAACAGAAGCGGGCTGAATCTGGTGGGCACTGGGGCGCTCACCATGGGCTGAGGCCCGGTGGGTGGAGGAGGAAGCAGCAGGCAGAGCCAGCTGAGCCGAGGCAAGGCCGGCCCAGGCGCGTGCGGTCATGGGACTTGGCGCGGTCAATGGCGAGGAGGGGAGACTAGGTCGGGGCGATGCAGTCAAAGGGGCGAGCGGCTTCGCTGCGAGATCGAGCGCGGGGTCAATGCGAGGTTGTCCCGCTCGATGCAGGTGGCACTGGATGAACTCGAGGGACACGAAGGATCCCGCGACGCAGAGGCCAGAGAGGCCGGTACTCGACGGATCCGGAGGCTGGCGACGTCGGGCGCGGTCGACGGCGAGCTCCTGCGTCGGGACGTCCATGGCGGCAGGAGACTTGGCGGGCGGCGCATGTGGTCTCCTGTGGGGCGGCGCGGCGCCCTGGAGGCGGGGACGAGGCCGAAGACACGGGGCCGCGTCGGATCTGTCTGAGACGACCACGAACAGAGCAGAGCGGCGGCGGGAGCTGCAAGGCCATGGCGGGGAAGAAATTCAAATGAGATTCAGACAGGGGGACAAGATAGGCGAAGGAGAGGGACGGGCAGAGGGAGGCGGACCGGGTGGCGCTCGTGCTCCGGCGAGCTGCTGCTCGGCATGGAGGTGACGAAGACTTGGGGCGGAGCAAGCGACGGAGGACGGCAACGCGAGCTGCTGGGGAGACGCTGTCCATGGCGGGCGTCCTGCGTTGGAAGAGACAGAGAGCCATGCATGAGAGACCGAAAGAGAAACGCGAGGAAGGAGGAAGGAGAGGCGAGGGCGCGAGGCTTCCGCTCCGCGGCTGCGGGCACGGGGACGAGGAGGTAGGCGCTGGCATGGGGAGGAGCTGCTGGTTGGCCCGGGATGGATCTGGGAGGATCCCAAGGTGGGAGGCGAGTTGGTGGATGGCTGGCGGCGGGTGAGGGGGTTTGGTGGATGGGACAAGCCCCTAGGATCTAGGGTTAGAGGTCTATTTATACTTATAGATAGAGGAGGAGGTTTAAGGTCTCACCGATCGTAATTGGACGGTCAAGAATAAATAGGCTAGGGGCCAATGGAGAAACCAAAGATATTTGAGGGATGTTTGGGGATAATCCGGACCCATCGGTCACGACCGCCCGGATCGAGATCGGGGATGTTTCGGACACGCACGCAAAGGGGGGTTAGGCCGTCACGGTCAAGAGGGAAGCGAAAACCCGATTGGTCTGGAACGGTCAACGAAGGCAAAGCGGTCCGAGGGAAGGTGATGAAGGCAAAGGGAGAAACGGCAACGACGAGCGAATGCAAGTTTTATGAAAACATGCGGATGCAATGCGTATGATGACATGATGAATGTAGCAAACAAATAAATATACACAACGATAATGAAAAATATGGAATCCATCTGGAGCGTCGGTCTCGGGGCGTTACACAATATGAGCATCCAGGTTCCGCTATTGGTTATTGACCGGAGACGTGTCTTGGTCATGTCTACATAGTTCTCGAACCCGTAGGGTCCGCACGCTTAACGTTCGGTGACGATCGGTATTATGAATTTATGTGTTTTGATGTACCGAAGGTAGTTCGGAGTCCCGTATATGATCACGGACATGACGAGGAGTCTCTAAATGGTCGAGACATAAAGATCTATATATTGGACGACTATATTTGGATACAGGAATGGTTCCGGGTGAGATCGGGAATATACCGCTCATGATCACCATCGTCACCGGCGCGACACCTTGATCTCCATCGTAGCATCGTTGTCGTCTCGCCAATCTTATGCTTTCACGACTATCGCTACCGCTTAGTGATAAAGTAAAGCATTACATCGCGATTTCATTGCATACAATAAAGCGACAACCATATGGCTCCTGCCAGTTGCCGATAACTCGGTTACAAAACATCATCATCTCATACAATAAAATATAGCATCATGTCTTGACCATATCACATCACAACATGCCCTGCAAAAACAAGTTAGACGTCCACTACTTTGTTGTTGCAAGTTTTACTGTGACGCCCCCGATTTGACCGTACACTAATCATGCACGCAAATGTGTACGATCAAGATCAGGGACTCACGGGAAGATATCACAACACAACTCTACAACATAAATAAGTCATACAAGCATCATAATACAAGCCAGGGGCCTCGAGGGCTCGAATACAATTGCTCGATCATAGACGAGTCAGCGGAAGCAACAATATCTGAGTACAGACATAAGTTAAACAAGTTTGCCTTAAGAAGGCTAGCACAAAAGTAGCAACGATCGAAAAGGCAAGGCCTCCTGCCTGGGACCTCCTACCTACTCCTCGAAGCCGAACTCCATGTAGCATCATCCTCAGGATCTCTAGCTCCTGGACTCCAGCATCTGGTTGCGACAATCCGGTATAGAAAAGGGGAAAAGAGGGAGAAAAGCAACCGTGAGTACTCATCCAAAGTACTCGCAAGCAAGGAGCTACACTACATATGCACGGGTATATGTGTAAAGGGCCATATCAGTGGACTGAACTGCAGAATGCCAGAATAAGGGGGGATAGCTATTCCTGTCGAAGACTACGCTTCTGGCCACCTCCACCTTGCAGCATGTAGAAGAGAGTAGATTGAAGTCCTCCAAGTAGCATCGCATAGCATAATCCTACCCGGCGATCCCCTCCTCGTCGCCCTGTTAGAGAGCGATCACCGGGTTGTATCTGGCACTTGGAAGGGTGTATTTTATTCAGTATCCAGTTCTAGTTGTCATAAGGTCAAGGTACAACTCCGGGTCGTCCTTTTACCGAGGGACACGGCTATTCGAATAGATAAACTTCCCTGCAGGGGTGCACCACATAACCCAACACGCTCGATCCCATTTGGCCGGACACACTTTTCTGGGTCATGCCCGGCCTCGTAAGATCAACACGTCGCAGCCCCACCTAGGCTCAACAGAGAGGTCAGCACGCCGGTCTAACCCTATGCGCGCAGGGGTCTGGGCCCATCGCCCTATGCACACCTGCACGTTGCGTACGCGGCCGGAAGCAGACCTAGCCCCCTTAATACAAGCGCGAGCTTACGGTCCAATGCGGCGCACGCCACTCAGTCGCTGACGTCAAAAGAGCTTCGGCTAATACCATGACGTCGGGATACCCATAACTACTCCCGCGTAGATGGTTAGTGCGTATAGACCAAATGGCCAGACTCAGATCAAATACCAAGAACTCGTTAAGCGTGTTATGTATCCGCGAACGCCGACCAGGGCCAGGCCCACCTCTCTCCTAGGTGGTCTCAACCTGCCCTGTCGCTCCGCCATAAAGTAACAGTCGGGGGCCGTCAGGAACCCAGGCCCACCTCTACCGGGATGGAGCCACCTGTCCTTTCAGCCCCCTCATCAGAATCACTTGCGGGTACTCAACGAGCCGACCCGACTTTAGTCACCACATGTGTCATGTATATAATGTATATAGTATATACCCGTGATCACCTCCCGAAGTGATCACGGCCCAGTAGTATAGCATGGCAGACGGACAAGAGTGTAGGGCCACTGATGGAACACTACCATCCTATACTAAGCAGTAGGATAGCAGGTAAGGGTAACAATTGTAGTAACAAAGACAGGCTATGCATCAGGATAGGATTAATGGAAAGCAGTAACATGCTACACTACTCTAATGCAAGCAGTATAGAGAAGAATAGGCGATATCTGGTGATCAAGGGGGGGCTTGCCTGGTTGCTCAGACAAGGAGGGGTCATCGGTGACGTAGTCGACCACAGGGGCATCAGCATCGTCACGGGGTCTACCGAAGAGAAGAGGGGGGAGAAACAGTAAATACATAGCAAGCAAGTGCATAACAGGTCAACAGGCAGAGCTAGACGTGTTCTAACACGGTATGAGGTGATACCGGTGAAGGGGGGAAACATCCGGGAAAATATCCCCGGTGTTTCGCGTTTTCGGGCAGATGAATCGGAGGGGAAAGGTTGCATGTTCGTTATGCTAGGGATGCGTGGCGGACGAACGGGCTGCGTAACCGGATTCGTCTCGTCATTCTAAGCAACTTTCATGTACAAAGTTTTTTTCATCCGAGCTACGGATTATTTTATATTAATTTATAAAGATTTAAATTATTTCTAGAATTAATTTAATTAGAAAATTAATTATGACGTCAGCGTGAGGTCAGCATGATGTCATCAGTCAACCATCTGTTGACTGGGTCAACAAACGCGTGGGTCCCGTTCGTCATAGTCTCAGGTTAACTAAACAGTAGTTAGTTTTTATTAATTGAATAATTATTTTTAATTATTTAATTAAACAGATTAATTAAGTTAATTAACTAAATTTTATTATTATTATTTTTATAACTTTATTTTTCCTTTTTTTTAAAAAAACAAGTTTCCTGGGGGGGCACTGTCAGTGGCCCTAGGGCCAAACGGGGCGGTTCGGGCGCTGGTGCCCGACAGGGCGCCCGGGGGGGCGCTGGCGAGGCCGTGGTGGTGTGCGGGCGCCGCCGGAGGCTGTGCGGGCGGAGGTGGCGCTCGGCTGCGGCCCAGCGGGAGCAGCGGCAGTGGCCGCCGGGAGGCTAGGCCGGAGCCGCGGGGGGAGGCGGGCGGTGAACGAAGGTGACGGCGCGCGGGACAGGGGCGGCCAGCGGTAGGAGCAGGACACGGCCACCACAGGAGGGCAGAGAGGGAGCACGAGGCGTGCTCACGTTCGTTGTAGGGAAGAGGGCGGCGTGCCTCGATGGTGTCCGGCGAGGAGGAGGATGGGGACGAGCGACGTAGACGGGGAGGCGGCGCCAACGACGGCGGATGGCGGGGTGGCTCTAGCGGGGGTCGTCCGGTGTCGGCGCAGGTCGTCGGGGGCGTCGATTGCCCCCGACCGGATCCACGCAAGAGGGGGTTGAGGAGGCGGGCGACGGCGGGGCAGCGCCGGGTGGCGTCGGTGAGGTGGCGGTGGTTGGCGACGATGGTGGTCGAGGCGGAGGCGCTTCCGGGCGGCGGCGACGTCGTCCAGCGTTGGTGGCGGGGCGATGGCGCGCGATGGCGACGGGGGGCGACGAAGCGACGGCGTCGCGGGCGGCGACGCGGTGGTGGCGACGGGCGTCAGGGGCGACGGGGTCAAGCCCTCGATCTCGATCCAAATCGAGGGGGGGAGTGGGCGACGTGGGGGGGGGAGTGTGCGGTCTGGGTGGGGTTAGGGTTACGGGGTCCAGGGGATAAGGGGAGTGGGCGAGGCCGGTTGGGCCGGCCTGGCTAACAGCTGGGCCGACTGGCCCAGTGGGGGGGCTTCTCTCTTTTATTTTTGTGTTTACTTTCTTTTAAAATTTTCTTTTCTGTTCATTTACTTTCCCTATAGTTTTCAATTTATTTTAGTTTCAAAAATACAAAAACAACTCCTAAATCAGTATAGCTTAATATACCACTGCCACATTTAATTATGGCATCCTAGTAAAATAGTTTAACATTTTATTAATTCTAAATAGGCATTATCTAATTGATTAAGCCACTGTTTTAATTATTTTAGTGCCTTTAATTATTTTATAAAAAAGTGGGTTCTCCCCCATTATTACTAAGGATTTATTTGTAACATTTAGCACATTTTAGTTTTTATGTTTGAAAACTTTTATCGTTTGACTTTAATTCAAATTTGAATTTGAATCGGTTTCGAACTAACGCGAGATTAACAACAATAACCGAGGTGACGTGGCATCATTAGTAGAGGGTTACTATAGCTGAATTATCCGGGCGTCACAATTCTCCTCCACTACAAGAAATCTCGTCCCAAGATTTAAGTGGTGGAGTAAGGGGGGGAAGGTGCTGGTAGCGAAAAACCTAACGAGTCTTCTCGGTCTTGGCTGCCCTTTCGAAGAGGTTGATCCCTTTCGTTGATGTCTTCATTTCTCTGCTTCAAGTCACCATGATCAAGTCGGCGTCCTTTCTTCAGGATCTCCATCGTACTTACGATAGAGTAAGGGGGGTATTCTGGAAGAACGTACCTCTGCAAGGTTGACTATCTGGTCGATATCATCGGGGAAGGTGGCGGAAAGTAACTCTCGAATTGAACTTAAGAAAATATCGAGAGCAAAGTAAGGAGGTATCGTGGGGAAGTTTCGAGAGGGCAAGCAATCGTTCGATGCCTGAAGGGTTCTGAGCAACGGGAATAAGTATTGTGTCTGATACCAAAATAGATCACTAGGAAGGTGGCCCGCGAATTAAATACGGAGCCAAGTGTGAGGAATAACCATTAGAAACAGGGTTGTATAGAAGAGTCAGGTTTCGATCCTGTGGAACTGTGGGTTATGGGCCCACCATGTGGTTAAAAGTAGAAAGGACGTTGGCATCTTGCACGGTCATGATAGCAAGGCATGTCAGCGAATAGCCTGTTAGTTATGTCGGCAACTACGTCGGTACCAAGGGCGAGGGACAAAGAGAACCATTTTCCTGCTCGTGGAACGAGGCGGACCATTAGGCAAGGTTCTCGTCCATCGGTGGCTACCGGAATGTCATCAACAATAGTATTAGGGTCTTGCTGACAGCATTGTACACTGAGGTGTTTACATAAGCAGACGAATATTACTGCTTAGATCATATAGATCACCAGAAAGGTTAAACCAAACAATGGAAAGGAAAATATGATTATCAGATTAAACAGAAGAATGGAAAGGAAAATGTGTTTAAACACATATTTCAAGGGTATATCCTTCCCAAGGACAAGCAGAGCATGATATCCATGACAGGATATAATGTAGAAAACTCTTTAGGTAGGGGAGAGAAATTTCATGACATTACCCATACAACGGTGTTTGGATAATTGAGCAGGAAACAATTCGCTTTGGGCTTCAAATGTTCCTGTTGAAAATCGGAGTACCATAGACATGCTTCGAGATAGCATTGACATGATCAACAGGTGAAGATCTGACTTTGGAAACAAAAAGGATCCATCAGGAACAACTTATAGAATAAGTCTTACAATTTCCTCATGGAAGAATGGATAACCTTGCTGAAAGGAAAGCTTATATCTATAGGTCCTCCAGCCAGGTGTGTTTGGCATGTCATCACCTTACCGGGTCATAAATAGGCCAATGTTATAACTCTTGGAAATATGTTCCAACCATCATATCTGACCGAGATTCAGATTTGATTGGTGTTAGGATAACTCAGACTCAGGGTGCCTGAGAAGAAAGGTGCAACACAAATTGTCGAAACGACATCGAAGATTCTCGGGAAATGAACTATGAAAGCAAGTTCCGAAACCAGAGTTCATCATTAAACCAAAGAGAGGGTTAGGAGGTGGCTGATGGACTCAGCGACATTCCATTGAGATTTCCAAAAGATGGATTTCCACAATCATGTGAACAAGGAGATAACATTTGTCAGATCAAATGGTATAATGATGTATGCTCGAGGAAAACATACACAATTAAAAATTGATTGAAAGGTGCACCCGAAATATGGGCTGAGTTGCACGACCAACGTCGGAATGGAAATTTAGCAACCAGCACACTACATTGGAATTATTATCCATTAACTCTGAAGTAACAAGGTTGCTAGAGATATTAAATTCTCATAACAGAGTTCACTCAACACGGGGACCAAGAGAAGAATGATGATTGTGAGAAGCATCACTGTATCAAGAATTTCCTAAGAGGTGGTGAAACTCTCACGACATTCTTGACATAAAAGATGGTAATACTCCAGTGTAAAGAAGAACAATTGCTGGATTGCAAGGAACTCAAGGTATAACACAAAACAAGAACAAGTTTGTGTTGGAGGAAAGGTAGTAGAGTGGTCGATGATAATACTAATCATCGAGGGCAAGGATGGTCTTTCTCATCATGAACTCGATCGATATCCTGGAAGAGCGCATAAGGTTGATGATGATCACGACACATTTGTCGAGAGATTTCATGAAGATGTAATCGATTGGCGATGACATCAAGTCAAGGGAATGATGAAGCAAAAAGTTATTGGAAACAGGGGTACGACACAAACTCGAAATCAAGCTTGGTGTTCAAGGCGAAATGATATGACGAGGAAAATCGACGTAAGCTTAGCTCATCGTCGAAAGTGGTGCTCCGGGAATAAAGACCAGGTAGCACAGTTAAAATCGGCACGATAATGATGTAGCCAATCAGGCTAGGAATGACGTGATCGGGTACAAACTCATAAGTAAAGAAGATTACTAAGAGTTGTTTAATCGCAGTGCGGACTCGATTCAGTTATCGGTGGTTTTGAGTGTTTAAAAACTCGAAGCCCGTGAAATTTTGGAATCAAGAGAATGTAGCACTTGATGGAGAACTCATAATAAGTTATGCAGTTCCGTGATAATCTCGAGATACCAGGGGGTAATACTCGACGACAAACCAAAGTAGAGGTTGGACTGGGGTATTGCTCTGCAGAAGACAAGTGCTCAAACTTGTACGAGAAATGGTATTTAAAGGAGAACATGGTCGGAACCACGATTGAAAAAGGCCAAATCCCAGATATAAGATGAACTTATACCAATGGAATAATTAATTGAAAAGCTTTAATGATAAGATCTACATCGTGTCCATGGGCATGAATGCAAAGTTCAAGGTCGACTCCCACTTCTTCAATGCATAACCTTTCATTCACTTCTCGCGTTTGATGAAGTTGTAGTGTTGAAAAATTTTATCTGGCAAAATACCAGAAGTGTATGACTCATGAAAACTTTCGAGTTCACACATATTATGAAAGGCATAGGTTCAACCCATCAAGGCATCTTAGGAACATATACCACAAACTTCGGAGTGAATATTACAAGCTCGAAAGAAGAGCATTGTTCCAAAGCAGATGATACAATTTACCAAAGGCATTAAATACCCATGGAAAGGCTCACAAGGTTATTCAATAGGAAGGACGCTGTCGGATAAAATCCAACAAAGGAACCGATGGTCCACAAGGGATCTGATGTGAGCATCGGTACTCAACCAGAGGAGGAAGAATGCAAGGAGATCTGATTATAGAAACAACTGACTAACTCAAGGTTCAAATGTAAAAGAATTATGATTTTCAAATCAGGGGGTCAAAAGCAACGCTCTAATCAAGTATGGATAAGTTGAGTAGGCTTAGGGGTACAATCGATGATGATTTGATTGGTCGAGATCCAGCTCATGTTAAAAATGATGTCTGAGCCGGAAGGATGAATTCTAGGATCTGATTGAGGATTGCGAGCATTCGCAACATATTGAATCAATGGACTCAAAAGATAATGACAAAGGGTGCCAATAAGATTTCGAGACTTATGGGATTAATCATAATGCTAGTAAGCAAGAATTTAAAGAGCAATAGGCTCCTGAGGATTTTCGGAAGATCGACTGGTATTCTGAACACTTTTGTGATATACTTGAATTCAACTGGGGATGAGCGGATACTCGGTAAGTGCAAGAATTATCCGTAGGGGTATTCAGGTGACAAAGAACAGCAAGGCAGTAAGTTCAAGGATTCTCGGAACAACAGAGATAATTTCGGGGTATCTTGTAATAACAAGATCAACTAGGAAACATTGTATGAATGGCAAGTATACGCGGTTATACATAGGAGTTTACCGATGAAAGGGAATTGCAAAAGTGATGAACACAAGTTCTCGGGTTATCAGCGGAGAGTATCTTCAGGGTCTTCACGTGCAGCAGACGATCATCAGTAATAAGGAGCTCTCCGGGTGAAAGTGATAACGAGATCCTAATGTTAGATTTAGCAAAACTCATTTAACCCGAATAGGAGAGAGATCAGAGTCCCAGAGTATAGACAAGGAGTAAAAGATCCTAATACCACCCAATGGCGACGTGGGCCCGTAAGCCACACAGCCATGTTAGTAAAAGTTTTGTAAAGGCTAGACTCGACTTCGGCCAAGGAGTTTGGAAGGGGGATTCCTACAGGCAGTTGGCTCTGATACCAACTTGTGACGCCCCCGATTTGACCGTACACTAATCATGCACGCAAATGTGTACGATCAAGATCAGGGACTCACGGGAAGATATCACAACACAACTCTACAACATAAATAAGTCATACAAGCATCATAATACAAGCCAGGGGCCTCGAGGGCTCGAATACAATTGCTCGATCATAGACGAGTCAGCGGAAGCAACAATATCTGAGTACATACATAAGTTAAACAAGTTTGCCTTAAGAAGGCTAGCACAAAAGTAGCAACGATCGAAAAGGCAAGGCCTCCTGCCTGGGACCTCCTAACTACTCCTCGAAGCCGAACTCCATGTAGCATCATCCTCACGATCTCTAGCTCCTGGACTCCAGCATCTGGTTGAGACAATCCGGTATAGAAAAAGGGAAAAGAGGGAGAAAAGCAACCGTGAGTACTCATCCAAAGTACTCGCAAGCAAGGAGCTACACTACATATGCATGGGTATATGTGTACAGGGCCATATCAGTGGACTGAACTGCAGAATGCCAGAATAAGGGGGGATAGCTAGTCCTGTCGAAGACTACGCTTCTGGCCACCTCCACCTTGCAACATGTAGAATAGAGTAGATTGAAGTCCTCCAAGTAGCATCGCATAGCATAATCCTACCCGGCGATCCCCTCCTCGTCGCCCTGTTAGAGAGCGATCACCGGGTTGTATTTGGCACTTGGAAGGGTGTATTTTATTCAGTATCCAGTTCTAGTTGTCATAAGGTCAAGGTACAACTCCGGGTCGTCCTTTTACCGAGGCACACGGCTATTCGAATAGATAAACTTCCCTGCAGGGGTGCACCACATAACCCAACACACTTTTCTGGGTCATGCCCGGCCTCGTAAGATCAACACGTCGCAGCCCCACCTAGGCTCAACAGAGAGGTCAGCACGCCGGTCTAACCCTATGCGCGCAGGGGTCTGGGCCCATCGCCCTATGCACACCTGCATGTTGCGTACGCGGCCGGAAGCAGACCTAGCCCCCTTAATACAAGCACGAGCTTACGGTCCAATGCGGCGCGCGCCACTCAGTCGCTGACGTCAAAAGAGCTTCGGCTGATACCACGACGTCGGGATACCCATAACTACTCCCACGTAGATGGTTAGTGCGTATAGACCAAATGGCCAGACTCGGATCAAATACCAAGAACTCGTTAAGCGTGTTATGTATCCGCGAACGCCGACCAGGGCCAGGCCCACCTCTCTCCTAGGTGGTCTCAACCTGCCCTGTCGCTCCGCCATAAAGTAACAGTCGGGGGCCGTCAGGAACCCAGGCCCACCTCTACCGGGATGGAGCCACCTGTCCTTTCAGCCCCCTCATCAGAATCACTTGCGGGTACTCAACGAGCCGACCCGACTTTAGTCACCACATGTGTCATGTATATAATGTATATAGTATATACCCGTGATCACCTCCCGAAGTGATCACGGCCCAGTAGTATAGCATGGCAGACGGACAAGAGTGTAGGGCCACTGATGGAACACTACCATCCTATACTAAGCAGTAGGATAGCAGGTAAGGGTAACAATTGTAGTAACAAAGACAGGCTATGCATCAGGATAGGATTAACGGAAAGCAGTAACATGCTACACTACTCTAATGCAAGCAGTATAGAGAAGAATAGGCGATATCTGGTGATCAAGGGGGGGGGGCTTGCCTGGTTGCTCAGACATGAAGGAGGGGTCATCGGTGACGTAGTCGACCACAGGGGCATCAGCATCGTCACGGGGTCTACCGAAGAGAAGAGGGGGAGAAACAGTAAATACATAGCAAGCAAGTGCATAACAGGTCAACAGGCAGAGCTAGACGTGTTCTAACACGGTATGAGGTGATACCGGTGAAGGGGGGAAACATCCGGGAAAATATCCCCGGTGTTTCGCGTTTTTGGGCAGATGAATCGGAGGGGAAAAGTTGCATGTTCGTTATGCTAGGGATGCATGGCGGACGAACGGGCTGCGTAACCGGATTCGTCTCGTCGTTCTGAGCAACTTTCATGTACAAAGTTTTTTTCATCCGAGCTACGGATTATTTTATATTAATTTATAAAGATTTAAATTATTTCTAGAATTAATAGAATTAATTTAATTAGAAAATTAATTATGACGTCAGCGTGAGGTCAGCATGATGTCATCAGTCAACCATCTGTTGACTGGGTCAACAGACGCGTGGGTCCCGTTCGTCATAGTCTCAGGTTAACTAAACAGTACTTAGTTTTTATTAATTGAATAATTATTTTTAATTATTTAATTAAACAGATTAATTAAGTTAATTAACTAAATTTTATTATTATTATTTTTATAACTTTATTTTTCCTTTTTTTTTAAAAAAAACAAGTTTCCAGGGGGGCCACTATCAGTGGCCCTAGGGCCAAACGGGGCGGTTCGTGCGCTGGTGCCCGACAGGGCGCCCGGGGGGGCGCTGGCGAGGCCGTGGTGGTGCGCGGGCGGCCGCCGGAGGCTGTGCGGGCGGAGGTGGCGCTCGGCTGCAGCCCGGCGGGAGCTGCGGCAGTGGCCGCCGGGAGGCTAGGCCGGAGCCGCAGGGGGAGGCGAGCGGTGAACGAAGGTGACGGCGCGCAGGACAGGGGCGGCCAGCGGTAGGAGCAGGACACGGCCACCACAGGAGGGCAGAGAGGGAGCACGAGGCGTGCTGACGTTCGTTGTAGGGAAGAGGGCGGCGTGGCTCGAAGGTGTCCGGCGAGGAGGAGGATGGGGACGAGCGACGTAGACGGTGAGGCGGCGCCAACGACGGCGGATGGCGGGGTGGCTCCAGCGAGGGTCGTCCGGCGTCGGCGCAGGTCGTCGGGGGCGTCGATTGCCCCCGACCGGATCCACGCAAGAGGGGGTTGAGGAGGCGGGTGACGGCGGGGCAGCGCCGGGTGGCGTCGGTGAGGTGGCGGTGGTTGGCGACGGTGGTGGTCGAGGCGGGGGGGCTTCCGGGCGGCGGCGACGTCGTCCAGCGTTGGTGGCGGGGCGATGGCGCGCGATGGCGACGGGGGGGCGACGAAGCGACGGCGTCGCGGGCGGCGACGCGGTGGTGGCGACGGGCGTCGGGGGCGACGGGGTCAAGCCCTCGATCTCGATCCAGATCTAGGGGGAGTGGGCGACGTGGGGGGGGAGTGTCCGGTCTGGGTGAGGTTAGGGTTACGGGGTCCAGGGGATAAGGGGAGTGGGCGAGGCCGGTTGGGCCGGCCTGGCTAATAGCTGGGCCGACTGGCCCAGTGGGGGGGCTTCTCTCTTTTATTTTTTTGTTTACTTTCTTTTAAAATTTTCTTTTCTGTTCATTTACTTTCCCTATAGTTTTCAATTTATTTTAGTTTCAAAAATACAAAAACAACTCCTAAATCAGTATAGCTTAATATACTACTGCCACATTTAATTATGGCATCCTAGTAAAATAGTTTAACATTTTATTAATTCTAAATAGGCATTATCTAATTGATTAAGCCACTGTTTTAATTATTTTAGTGCCTTTAATTATTTTATAAAAATGTGGGTTCTCCCCCATTATTACTAAGGATTTATTTGTAACATTTAGCACATTTTAGTTTTTATGTTTGAAAACTTTTATCGTTTGACTTTAATTCAAATTTGAATTTGAATCGGTTTCGAACTAACGCGAGATTAACAACAATAACCGAGGTGACGTGGCATCATTAGTAGAGGGTTACTGTAGCTGAATTATCTGGGCGTCACATTTACGTGGCTGCTACGGGCTTAGCAAGAACCGTTCTTACCTACGCATCAAAACCACAACGATAGTTTGTCAAGTTGGTGTTATTTTAACCTTCGTAAGGACCGGGCGTAGCCACACTCGATTCAATAAAGTGAGAGAGACAGACACCCGCCAGTCACCTTTAAGCAACGAGTGCTCGCAGCGGTGAAACCGGTCTCGCGTAAGCGTACGCGTAATGTTGGTCCGGGCCGCTTCATCTCACAATAACGCTGAACCAAAGTATGACATGCTGGTAAGCAGTATGACTTATATCGCCCACAACTCACTTGTGTTCTACTCGTGCATAACATCAACGCATAAAACCAGGCTCGGATGCCACTGTTGGGGAACGTAGTAATTTCAAAAAAATTCCTACGCACATGCAAGATCATGGTGATGCATAGCAACGAGAGGGGAGAGTGTGTCCACGTACCCTCGTAGACCGTAAGCGGAAGCGTTAGCACAACGCGGTTGATGTAGTCGTACGTCTTCACGATCCGACCGATCAAGTACCGAACGTACGGCACCTCCGAGTTCTGCACACGTTCAGCTCGATGACGTCCCTCGAACTCCGATCCAGCCGAGTGTTGAGGGAGAGTTTCGTCAGCACAACGGCGTGGTGACGATGTTGACGATCTACCGACGCAGGGCTTCGCCTAAGCACCGCTACAGTGTTATCGAGGTGGATTATGGTGGAGGGGGGCACCGCACACGGCTAAAAGATCAAATCAATTGTGTGTCTATGGGGTGCCCCCCTGCCCCCGTATATAAAGGAGCAAGGAGGAGGGGGCCGGCCAAGGGGAGGAGGCGCGCCCAAGGGGGGAGTCCTCCTTTCCTTGTTGGAGTAGGACTCCTCCTTTCCTTGTTGGAGTAGGAGAAGGGAAGAGAGAAGGAGAAAGAAGGAAGGGGGCGCCCCCCCTCCCTAGTCCAATTCGGACCAGCCCATGGGGAGGGGTGCGGCCACCCTTTGGGGCCTTTCTCTCCTTTCCAGTATGGCCCATTAAGGCCCAATACGAATTCCCGTAACTCTCCGGTACTCTGAAAAATACCCGAATCACTCGGAACCTTTCCGATGTCCGAATATAGTCGTCCAATATATCGATATTTACGTCTCGACCATTTCAAGACTCCTCGTCATGTCCCCGATCTCATCCGGGACTCCGAACTACCTTCGGTACATCAAACTCATAAACTCGTAATATAACCGTCATCGAAACGTTAAGCGTGCGGACCCTACGGGTTCGAGAACTATGTAGACATGACCGAGACACCTCTCCGGTCAATAACCAATAGCGGAACCTGGATGCTCATATTGGCTCCCACATATTCTACGAAGATCTTTATCGGTCAAACCGCATAACAACATACGTTGTTCCCTTTGTCATCGGTATGTTACTTGCCCGAGATTCGATCGTCGGTATCTCAATACCTAGTTCAATCTCGTTACCGGCAAGTCTCTTTACTCGTTCTGTAATACATCATCCCTCAACTAACTCATTATTTGCAATGCTTGCAAGGCTTATAGTGATGTGCATTACCGAGAGGGCCCAGAGATACCTCTCCGACAATCGGAGTGACAAATCCTAATCTCGAAATACGCCAACCCAACAAGTACCTTTGGAGACACCTGTAGAGCACCTTTATAATCACCCAGTTACGTTGTGACGTTTGGTAGCACACAAAGTGTTCCTCCGGTAAACGGGAGTTGCATAATCTCATAGTCATAGGAACATGTATAAGTCATGAAGAAAGCAATAGCAGAATACCAAACGATCGTGTGCTAAGCTAACGGAATGGGTCAAGTCAATCACATCATTCTCCTAATGATGTGATCCCGTTAATCAAATGAAAACTCATGTCAATGGCTAGGAAACATAACCATCTTTGATCAACGAGCTAGTCAAGTAGAGGCATACTAGTGACCCTCTGTTTGTCTATGTATTCACACAAGTATTATGTTTCCGGTTAATACAATTCTAGCATGAATAATAAACATTTATCATGATATAAGGAAATAAATAATAACTTTATTATTGCCTCTAGGACATATTTCCTTCAGTCTCCCACTTGCACTAGAGTCAATAATCTAGCTCACATCGCCATGTGATTTAACAACAATAGTTCACATTACCATGTGATTAACACCCATAGTTCACATCGCTATGTGACCAACACTCAAAGGGTTTACTAGAGTCAGTAATCTAGTTCACATCGTTTATGTGATTTAATACCCAAAGAGTACTAAGGTGTGATCATGTTTTGCTTGTGAGAAAAGTTTAGTCAATGGGTCTGCCAAATTCAGATCCGTTAGTATTTTGCAAATTTCTATGTCTACAATGCTCTGCACTGAGCTACTCTAGCAAATTGCTCCCACTTTCAATATGTATCTAGATCGAGACTTAGAGTCATCCAGATCAGTGTCAAAACTTGCATCGACGTAACCCTTTACGACGAACCTTTTTGTCAGCTCCATAATCGAGAAACATATCCTTATTCCACTAAGGATAATTTTGACCGCTGTCCAGTGATCTACTCCTAGATCACTATTGTTCTCCCTTGCCAAACTCAGGGCAGGGTATACAATAGATCTGGTACACAGCATGGCATACTTTATAGAACCTATGGCTGAGGCATAGGGAATGACTTTCATTCTCTTTCTATCTTCTGCCGTGGTCGGGCTTTGAGTCTTACTCAATTTCACACCTTGTAACACAGGCAAGAACTCTTTCTTTGACTGTTCCATTTTGAACTACTTCAAAATCTTGTCAAGGTATGTACTCATTGAAAAAACTTATCAAGCGTCTTGATCTATCTCTATAGATCTTGATGCTCAATATGTAAGCAGCTTTACCGAGGTCTTTCTTTGAAAAACTCCTTTCAAACACTCCTTTATGCTTTGCAGAATAATTCTACATTATTTCCGATCAACAATATGTCATTCACATATACTTATCAGAAATGTTGTAGTGCTCCCACTCACTTTCTTGTAAATACAGGCTTCACCACAAGTCTGTATAAAACTATATGCTTTGATCAACTTATCAAAGCGTATATTCCAACTCCGAGATGCTTGCACCAGTCCATAGATGGATCGCTGGAGCTTTGCACACTTCGTTAGCACCTTTAGGATCGACAAAACCTTCTGGTTGCATCATATACAACTCTTCTTTAATAAATCCATTTAGGAATGCAGTTTTGTTTATCCATTTGCCAGATTTCATAAAATGCGGCAATTGCTAACATGATTCAGACAGACTTAAGCATAGATACGAGTGAGAAACTCTCATCGTAGTCAACACCTTGAACTTCTCGAAAAACCCTTTTGCGACAATTCTAGCTTTGTAGATAGTAACACTACTATCAGCGTCCGTCTTCCTCTTGAAGATCCATTTAATCTTAATGGCTCACCAATCATCGGGCAAGTCAATCAAAGTCCATACTTTGTTCTCATACATGGATCCCATCTCAAATTTCATGGCCTCAAGCCATTTTGCGGAATCTAGGCTCACCATCGCTTCTTCATAGTTCGTAGGTTCGTCATGGTCTAGTAACATAACTTCCAGAACAGGATAACCGTACCACTCTGGTGCGGATCTTGCTCTGGTTGATCTACGAGGTTCAGTAGCTACTTGATCTGAAGTTTCATGATCATCATCATTAACTTCCTCACTAATTGGTGTAGGAGTCACAGGAACAGATTTCTGTGATGAACTACTTTCCAATAAGGGAGTAGATACAGTTATCTCATCAAGTTCTACTTTCCTCCCACTCACTTCTTTCGAGAGAAACTCCTTCTCTAGAAAGGATCCAAACTTAGCAACAAAAGTCTTGCCTTCGGATCTGTGATAGAAGGTGTACCCAACAGTCTCTTTTGGGTATCCTATGAAGACACATTTCTCCGATTTGGGTTCGAGCTTATCAGGTTGAAGCTTTTTCACATAAGCATCGCAGCCCCAAACTTTAAGAAACGACAACTTTGGTTTCTTGCCAAACCACAGTTCATAAGGCGTCGTCTCAACGGATTTAGATGGTGCCCTATTTAACGTGAATGCATCTGTCTCTAATGCATAACCCCAAAACGATAGTGGTAAATCGGTAAGAGACATCATAGATTGCACTATATCCAATAAAGTACGGTTATGACGTTCGGACACACCATAATGCTGTGGTGTTCCAGGTGGCATGAGTTTGTGAAACTATTCCACATTGTTTTAATTGAAGGCCAAACTTGTAACTCAAATATTCTTCTCCACGATCAGATCGTAGAAACTTTATTTTCTTCTTACGATGACTTTCCACTTCACTCTGAAATTATATGAATTTTTCAGATGTTTCAGACTTGTGTTTCATTAAGTAGATATACCCATATCTGCTCAAATCATCTGTGAAGGTCAGAAAATAACGATACCCGCCGTGAGCCTCAACACTCATTGGATTGCATACATCAGTATGTATTATTTCCAACAAAACTGTTGCTCGCTCCATTGTTCCGGAGAACGGCGTTTTAGTCATCTTGCCCAAGAGGCACGGTTCGCAAGCATCAAGTGATTCATAATCAAGTGATTCCAAAAGCCCATCAGCATGGAGTTTCTTCATGCGCTTTACACCAATATGACCTAAACGGCAGTGCCACAAATAAGTTGCACTATCATTATTAACTTTGCATCCTTTGGCTTTAACATTATGAATATGTGTATCACTACGATCGAGATCCAACGAACCACTTTCATTGGGTGTGTAACCATATAAGGTTTTATTCATGTAAACAGAACAACAATTATTCTCTAACTTTAAATGAATAACCGTATTGCAATAAACATGATCAAATCATATTCATGCTCAACGCAAACACCAAATAACACTTATTTAGGTTCCACACTAATCCCGAAGGTATAGGGAGTGTGCGATGATGATCATATCAATCTTGGAACCACTTCCAACACACATCGTCACTTCACCCTTAACTAGTCTCAGTTCATTATGCAACTCCCGATTCGAGTTACTAATCTTAGCAACTGAACTAGTATCAAATACTGAGGGGTTGCTATAAACACTAGTAAAGTACACATCAATATCATGTATATAAAATATACCTTTGTTTACTTTGCCATCCTTTCTTATCCGCCAAATACTTGGGGTAGTTCCGTTTCCAGTGACCAGTCCCTTTGCAGTAGAAGCACTTAGTCTCAGGCTTAGGTCCAGACTTGGGCTTCTTCACTTGAGCAGCAACTTGCTTGCCGTTTCTTCTTGAAGTTCCCCTTTCTTCCCTTTGCCCTTTTCTTGAAACTAGTGGTCTTTGTCAATCATCAACACTTGATGTTTTTCTTGATTTCTACCTTCGCCGATTTTAGCATCGCGAAGAGCTCGGGAATTACTTTCGTCATCCCTTTCATATTATAGTTCATCACAAAGTTCTACTAACTTGGTGATGGTGACTAGAGAATTCTGTCAATCACTATTTTATCTGGAAGATTAACTCCCACTTGATTCAAGCAATTGTAGTACCCAGACAATCTGAGCACATGCTCACTGGTTGAGCTATTCTCCTCCATCTTCTAGGCAAAGTACTGTCAGAGGTCTCATACCTCTCGACACGGGCATGAGTGTGAAATACCGATTTCAACTCTTGGAACATCTTATATGCTCCATGGCGTTCAAAACATTTTTGAAGTCCCGATTCTAAGCCGTAAAGCATGGTGCACTTAACTATCAAGTAGTCATCATACTGAGCTTTTGTCAAAACATTCCTAACGTCTGCATCTGCTCCTGCAATAGGTCTGTCACCTAGTGGTGCATCAAGGACATAATTCTTCTGCGCAGCAATGAGGATAAACCTCAGATCACGGATCCAATCCGCATCATTGCTACTAACATCTTTCAACTTAGTTTTCTCTAGGAACATATCAAAACATAAACGGCGAGCAACAACGCGAGCTATTGATCTACAACATAGATATGCTAATACTACCAGGACTAAGTTCATGATAAATTTAAGTTCAATTTAATCATATTACTTAAGAACTCCCACTTAGATAGACATCCCTCTAGTCCTCTAAGTGATCACGTGATCCAAATCAACTAAACCGTGTCCGATCATCACGTGAGACGGAATAGTTTCAATGGTGAACATCACTATGTTGATCATATCTACTATATGATTCACGCTCGACCTTTCGGTCTCAGTGTTCCGAGGCCATATCTGTTATATGCTAGGCTCGTCAAGTTTAACCTGAGTATTCCGCGTGCGCAACTATTTTGCACCCGTTGTATTTGAACGTAGAGCCTATCACACCCGATCATCACGTGGTGTCTCAGCACGAAGAACTTTCACAACGGTGCATACTCAGGGAGAACACTTTTTTACTTGATAATTTAGTGAGAGATCATCTTATAATGCTACCGTCGTTCTAAGCAGAATAAGATGCATAAAACATAAACATCACATGCAATCAATATAAGTGATATGATATGGCCATCATCATCTTGTGCTTGTGATCTCCATCTCCAAAGCACTGTCATGATCACCATTGTCATCGGCGCGACACCTTGATCTCCATCGTAGCATCGTTGCACCATCATGATCACCATCGTCACCGGCGCGACACCTTGATCTCCATCGTAGCATCGTTGTCGTCTCGCCAATCTTATGCTTTCATGACTATCGCTACCGCTTAGTGATAAAGTAAAGCATTACATCGCGATTTCATTGCATACAATAAAGCGACAACCATATGGCTCCTGCCAGTTGCCGATAACTCAGTTACAAAACATCATCATCTCATACAATAAAATATAGCATCATGTCTTGACCATATCACATCACAACATGCCCTGCAAAAACAAGTTAGACGTCTTCTACTTTGTTGTTGCAAGTTTTACGTGGCTGCTACGGGCTTAGCAAGAACCGTTCTTACCTACGCATCAAAACCACAACGATAGTTTGTCAAGTTGGTGTTGTTTTAACCTTCGCAAGGACCGGGCGTAGCCACACTCGATTCAACTAAAGTGGGAGAGACAGACACCCGCCAGTCACCTTTAAGCAACGAGTGCTCGCAGCGGTGAAACTGGTCTCGCGTAAGCGTACGCGTAATGTTGGTCCGGGCCGCTTCATCTCACAATACCGCTGAACCAAAGTATGACATGCTGATAAGCAGTATGACTTATATCGCCCACAACTCACTTGTGTTCTACTCGTGCATAACATCAACGCATAAAACCAGGCTCGGATGCCACTGTTGGGGAACGTAGTAATTTCAAAAAAATTCCTACGCACACGCACGATCATGGTGATGCATAGCAACGAGAGGGGAGAGTGTGTCCACGTACCCTCGTAGACCGTAAGCGGAAGCGTTAGCACAACGCGGTTGATGTAGTCGTACGTCTTCACGATCCGACCGATCAAGTATCGAACGTACGGCACCTCCGAGTTCTGCACACGTTCAGCTCGATGACGTCCCTCGAACTCCGATCCAGCCGAGTGTTGAGGGAGAGTTTCGTCAGCACAACGGCGTGGTGACGATGTTGACGTTCTACCAACGCAGGGCTTCGCCTAAGCACCGCTACAGTATTATCGAGGTGGATTATGGTGGAGGGGGGCACCGCACACGGCTAAAAGATCAAATCAATTGTGTGTCTATGGGGTGCCCCCTGCCCCCGTATATAAAGGAGCAAGGAGGAGGGGGCCGGCCAAGGGGAGGAGGCGCGCCCAAGGGGGGAGTCCTCCTTTCCTTGTTGGAGTAGGACTCCTCCTTTCCTTGTTGGAGTAGGAGAAGGGAAGAGAGAAGGAGAAAGAAGGAAGGGGGCGCCCCCCTCCCTAGTCCAATTCGGACCAGCCCATGGGGAGGGGTGCGTCCACCCTTTGGGGCCTTTCTCTCCTTTCCCGTATGGCCCATTAAGGCCCAATACGAATTCCCGTAACTCTCCAGTACTCCGAAAAATACCCGAATCACTCGGAACCTTTCCGATGTCCGAATATAGTCATCCAATATATCGATCTTTACGTCTCGACCATTTCGAGACCCCTCGTCATGTCCCCGATCTCATCCGGGACTCCGAACTACCTTCGGTACATCAAACTCATAAACTCATAATATAACCGTCATCGAAACGTTAAGCGTGCGAACCGTACGGGTTCGAGAACTATGTAGACATGACCGAGACACCTCTCCGGTCAATAACCAATAGCGGAACCTGGATGCTCATATTGGCTCCCACATATTCTACGAAGATCTTTATCGGTCAAACCGCATAACAACATACGTTGTTCCCTTTGTCATCGGTATGTTACTTGCCCGAGATTCGATCATCGGTATCTCAATACCTAGTTCAATCTCGTTACCGGCAAGTCTCTTTACTCGTTCTGTAATACATCATCCCTCAACTAACTCATTAGTTGCAATGCTTGCAAGTCTTATAGTGATGTGCATTACCGAGAGGGCCCAGAGATACCTCTCCGACAATCGGAGTGACAAATCCTAATCTCGAAATACGCCAACCCAACAAGTACCTTTGGAGACACCTGTAGAGCACCTTTATAATCACCCAGTTACGTTGTGACGTTTGGTAGCACACAAAGTGTTCCTCTGGTAAACGGGAGTTGCATAATCTCATAGTCATAGGAACATGTATAAGTCATGAAGAAAGCAATAGCAGAATACCAAACGATCGTGTGCTAAGCTAACGGAATGGGTCAAGTCAGTCACATCATTCTCCTAATGATGTGATCCCGTTAATCAAATGACAACTCATGTCAATGGCTAGGAAACATAACCATCTTTGATCAACGAGCTAGTCAAGTAGAGGCATACTAGTGACCCTCTGTTTGTCTATGTATTCACACAACTATTATGTTTCCGGTTAATACAATTCTAGCATGAATAATAAACATTTATCATGATATAAGGAAATAAATAATAACTTTATTATTGCCTCTAGGGCATATTTCCTTCACAAAGGAGGCCCCCCCCCCAAGCCCAATCGAATTGGGAAGGGGGCCGGCCCCCCTTTCCTTCCTCCTCCCCCCCCCTTCCTTCCACTCCTATTCCAACTAGGGAAGGGGGAATCCTACTCCCGGTGGGAGTAGGACTCCCCATGGGGCGCGCCATAGGAGGGTCGGCCCTCCCCCTCCTCCACTCCTTTATATACGGGGAGGGGGCACCCCTTGGAGACACACAAGTTGATTCGTTGGTCTCTTAGCCGTGTGCGGTGCCCCCCTCCACCATAATCCACCTCGGTCATATCGTCGTAGTGCTTAGGCGAAGCCCTGCGCCGGTAACTTCATCATCACCGTCATCACGTCGTCGTGCTGACGGAACTCTCCCTCGAAGCTCTACTAGATCATGAGTTCGTGGGACGCCACCGAGCTGAATGTGTGCAGATCACGGAGGTGCCGTACGTTTGGTACTAGGATCGGTCGATCGTGAAGACGTACGACTACATCAACCGTGTTGTCATAACGCTTCCGCTTACGGTCTACGAGGGTACGTGGACGACGCTCTTCCCTCTCGTTGCTATGCATCACCATGATCTTGCGTGTGCGTAGAAATTTTTTTGAAATTACTACGTTCCCCAACAGGACGAACGCCTGCACGAGTTCAGGCAGAGCCAAGAACTACCGTAGGCAAGGGCTGCTGGTCATGGTCTCATGGACGCGTTTTATTTTGTTGAGTCGTTTCGACGTGGATAGCTATGTATTCACAGCAATCATAGTGTTGCTGTGTTTATTCCTCTGTTTCAATGTGTGTACTCGGTTTTCCGTTCTTATATGTTCTGTTTCAATGTGTGTGTATACGCTTTCCATTCTATATATGTGGATGATAACAGCTAGATTCGAATTAGTATACAAAAACAGATAAAAAATGGAATTCAGAATATATATATATATATATTAATTGTTCATTAGTTCATCACAGAATATATATATATATAATATCATCACATATACATGATGATACTTAACTACTAGGTACAATGCATAAAATTGAAAATGAACAATACTAAAATTAATAATCCCTCCTGGGGCCAGTATTCCAGCAACCCCTCGCCAGCAGCTCCCTGGTGCGCGGCGTCTTTCCAGTGCGGAGGCCGTACTCTGCCTCCTCCGCCTCGCAGTGCTTGACGTACCGATCTGCCTCTTGCTGGCGGACGAGCGCGAACGATCTTGCCATTTTGTTGGGCGCCCACCAGAGCTCCTCATCGGTGGCACGCTGGAGCTTATCAGCCCACCTCCACGCAGCGACGAGGCGCCCGGCGCCTTTGACCTTCCTCGCGAAGTACCCGTCTTCGTACACCTCCTTCGCACGACGACGTGCCCGCCCCCAAAGCTCTGCCGCCTCCTTTTTCCAGGCGGCATCACGGGCTTCACAGGCCGCCTGGTACCTAGCTTCCTCCTCCGACATCTCCTTCTTGAATGCCACTTGCCTGGCTTTCTCAGCCGGCGGCAGCGACCTCCACAGATAAAGATTGTACTGGCCCCAAAACCAATCCAAAGTTGGGGGGTCCTCGTCGCTGCTATTCAAGTGAGCATCCTCGGGGGGCGGCGACTCCTCGTCGGCACGTGGAGAGACCGGCGGTGCCATGGCAGAGATTTGAGAGAGAGAGAGAGGGAGAGAGAGAGAGGGCGAGCGAGGGGAAGATGTGGATGAGAATGCAGGCAGGACGACGTGAGCAAGGTAGTATTTATTGGTGGCTGGAATTTAGATCGACGGGGACAGTACACACGCCGGTCGCCAGAATTTACGAGTACTGTATTTGAATTACACACGATTCCCGCAGCAAAATCCGTGTGCGAACATAATAGCTAACGGTTTCCAATACGGAACCGTGTCTGATTAATGATCCCCGCCACTCACCTACCGATCCTCGAGCCGCGAGATAGAGTGCCAATCGTGTGGGGGCCGGTTGTCTTGCCAGATCTTCACATTTTCTTTTTTGAACACCAGATATTTACATCGTCTGATGATTTTTTAACTCGCACACAAGTACACAAAAATATGATTTTTCAAACCTTTATGGTTAGGCGTTGCATATAGATGTAGTTCAAATTTGGATTACGATCATTAAATGGCTTGAAATCACTTAAATGTCTTTAAAAGGTCAAATGACCCTTGAAATTTTCCAAATTTTCACATGACAGTTGTATTAGTGCACGTTAAACGTAGAAAAAAAATTTGAAGGCTGTAAGAGGAAGCTATCTCCCGTTCATCATCAAACATGCATTATTCCCTCTCGGAACCACGAACCTTCTAGTGAGTTGCTCCGGTTTGTGAGGGGTGTGTGTCCAAACTTTCGTCAAACAAGCCAATATTTTTACCACATCATCTTGGTGGCATGACATTAAATCAAGCAAGGTTTCATGTTTTTCTGATCATTTTTTAATTTTTTGGAATTAAAATGCCATGGCACTCCATGCATGTCCCCATGCCGTGAGACCAATATGTTTGAAAATTCCTTCTAATTTACTGCACATGGAATTAACTTGCACACAAGTACACAAATATGATTTTTTAGACCGTTATGGTTAGGCATTGCATGTAGATGTAGTTCAAATTTGAAATACGATCATTAAATGGCTAGAAAATCACTTAAATGTCTTTAAAAGGTCAAATGACCCCTAGAATTTTCCAAAAGTTCACATTACAGTTGTAGTAGTTTACGTTAAACATAGAAAAATTTGAAGGCTGTAAGAAGAAGCTATCTCCCGTTCGTCATCAAACATGCATTGTTCCCTCTCGGAACCACGGACCTTCTAGTGAGTTGCTCCGGTTTGTGAGGGGGGTGTCCAAACTTTCGTCAAACAGGCCAATTTTTTTACCACATCATCTTGGTGGCATGACATTAAATCAAGCAATGTTTCATGTTTTTTTTGATCATTTTTTAATTTTTTTTTGAATTAAAATGCCATGGCACTCCATGCATGTGCCCATGCCGTGAGACAAATATGTTTGAAAATTCCTTCTAATTTACTGCACATGGAATTAACTCGGACACAAGTACACAAATATGATTTTTCGAACCATTATGGTTAGGCGTTGCATGTAGATGTAGTTCAAATTTGAATTATGGTCATTAAAAGGCTAGAAAATCACTTAAATGTCTTTAAAAGGTCAAATGACCCTAGAATTTAAAAAAATCACATTACAGTTGTAGTAGTGCACGTTAAACGTAGAAAAAAATTGATGGCCGTAAGAGGAAGCTATCTCCCGTTCATCATCAAACTTGCATTGTTCCCTCTCAGAACCATGAGCCTTCTAGTGAGTTGCTCCGGTTTGTGAGGTGTGCGTGTCCAAACTTTCGTCAAATAGACCAATTTTTTTACCACATCATCTTGGTGGCATGACATTAAAACAAGCAAGGTTTCATGTTTTTCTGATCATTTTTAAATTTTTTGGAATTAAAATGCCATGGCACTCCATGCATGTGCCCATGCCGTGAGACAAATATGTTTGAAAATTCCTTCTAATTTACTGCACATGGAATTAACTCGCACATAAGTACACAAATATAATTTTTCAAACCGTTATGGTTAGGCGTTGCATGTAGATGTAGTTCAAATTTGAATCACGCACATTAAATGGCTAGAAAATCACTTAAATGTCTTTAAAAGGTCAAATGACCCTTGGAATTTTGCAAAATTTCACATTACAGTTGCAGTAGTGCATGTTAAACATAGAAAAAAATTGAAGACTGTAAGAGGAAGCTATCTCCCGTTCATCATCAAACATGCATTGTTCCCTCTCGGAACCACAAGCCTTCTAGTGAGTTGCTCCGGTTTGTGAGGGGTGTGTGTCCAAAATTTCGTCAAACAGACCAATTTTTTTACCACATCATCTTGGTGGCATGACTAAACAAGGTTTCATGTTTTTCTGATCATTTTTTAATTTTTTGGAATCAAAATTCCATGGCATCCATGCATGTGCCCATGCCGTGAAACCAATATGTTTGAAAATTCCTTCTAATTTACTGCACATGGAATTAACTCGCACACAAGTACACAAATATGATTTTTCAAACCGTTATTGTTAGGCGTTGCATGTAGATGTAGTTCAAATTTGAATAACGGTCATTAAATGGCTATAAAATCACTTAAACGTCTTTAAAAGGTCAAATGACCCCTAGAATTTTCCAAAATTTCACATTACAGTTGTAGTAGTGCACGTTAGACGTAGAAAAATATTGAAGGCCGTAAGAGGAAGCTATCTCCCGTTTGTCATCAAACATGCATTGTTCCCTCTCGGAACCACGAGCCTTCTAGTGAGTTGCTCCGGTTTGTGAGGGGTGTGTGTCCAAACTTTCGTCAAACATGCCATTTTTTACCACATCATCCTGGTGGCATGACATTACATCAACCAAGGTTTCATGTGTTTCTGGTATTTTTTTTATTTTTTCAAATTAAAATGGCATGTCAATCCATGCATACATATGCATGTGTCCATGTCGTGAGACAAATATATTTGAAAATTCCTTCTAATTTACTGCACATGGAATTAACTCGCACACAAGTACACAAATATGATTTTTCAAACCGTTATGGTTAGCCATTGCATGTAGATGTAGTTCAAATTTTAATTACAGTCATTAAATGGCTAGAAAATCACTTAAATGTCTTTAAAAGGTCAAATGACCCCTAGAATTTTCCAAAATTTCACGTTACAATTGTAGTAGTGCACGTTAAACGTAGAAAAAATTGATGGCCGTAAGAGGAAGCTATCTCCCGTTCATCATCAAACATGCATTGTTCCCTCTCGGAACCACGAGCCTTCTAGTGAGTTGCTCCGGTTTGTGAGGGTTGTGTGTCCAAACTTTCGTCAAACATGCCAAAATTTTTACCACATCATCTTGGTGGCATGACATTACATCAACCAAGGTTTCATGTGTTTCTGATATTTTTTAATTTTTTGGAATTAAAATGCCATGTCACTCCATGCTTAATTGTGTCATATGTAGCCGTTAGACCAATATGTTTGAAAATTCCTTGCAATTTACTACACATGGAATTAAATCGCACACAAGTACACAAAATATGAGTTTTCAAACCGTTATGGTTAGCTGTTGCATGTACATGTAGTTCAAATTTCAATTACGGTCATTAAATGGCTAGAAAATCACTTAAATGTCTTAAAAGGTCAAATGACCCCTGAAATTTTTCCAAATTTTGACATGACAGTTGTATTAGTAGTACAAAATTTCTCGTACATTTAAAACACCATCCGTTGCCACTTTACTCCAAATTTGTCTTTCACAGCTAATAAAAGTTATCTACAACATCACATACAGTTGTTTTCTAGGAACCGTTTGCGATGAAAATATCTGGGTGTATTTAAGTCTCCCTCCTTAAGCTTCGCCGGCTCGTCTACTCCAGTGCCGGCAACCCCCGAATCCACGAATCCTGATCCCCATTCCTGCACCACCTTCTTGCAAAGATGACGCCATGGAAACGCTTCGTGAAGGCACGTACGATGGCCGCGTCCCCCCCCCCCTCGAGCGTCGCCGCCTGCGCCGAGAGCGCGGCCACCTACGCCGAGAGTGCCGCCGCATCCGCATTGAGCGTGGCCGCTTCCACCGAGAGGGCGCCTGCGGCATCCGACAGGGCAGCTGCAGCAGCCGAGACGGCTGCAGCTGCTGTTGCGATGGCGGCTGCAAACGCCGAGAGCGCTCGAGCTGCCGTCCGTGTCGCCGATGTCACCCTGGCCTGAGTCAAGGCCATCCACGCCAAGATTGAGGATGCATACGCCAAGATATTCCAGGCCACCTCGGACTCCAGCATGCAACCCATGTCTGAAAAGGCGGCGGTGGCCATGGAGCACCTGCTTCCTCATGAGGTCGCCGAGCGGGAGCTGGAGATGCAAGAGGTGGCGGAGATCAAGGACCGCCGGGAGGAGGAGTTGTGCGTGGCTGAGGTTGAGGTAGAGAAGAGTCTGTCCGGTGAGGAATCGGCAGTGGAGTACCAACGCGAGCTCTGGCGCAGCAACTACTACGAGTACTACAACCTTGAGGGAGGCACTGAGGACGAGGACGAGGATGCGGTCGACTTTAGCAGGGGGGATGTGGAGTCCACCAACGGCGGCATGTCACCAGGACAAGTCATCGATGTCTCATCTCACAACGGTGATGCATAGGCCGGCGCGGCGACTGATTTGTTAAAATTATGCGTACTTAGGCTTTGTTTTTAATGCTGGTCTTTTGTTAGAGCAATGTTTAGGTCAACTGGGTCTGTTCAATTACTAAAATTGCTCGATTCAGTAAGTGTGGTCTGTCTGCTGTACGCTCTTTTGTGTGCCCAAATTAGCAAGCGATGTTAAATTATGCAATGACGTACCCGGGGAAATTTCCACCAAAATTTGAATTATCAAACTCATCCCATGCGCGTAAAGCCGAAGAATCGTTTGCGATGCACACAATCATTCAAAGTGAATGGTCTGGCGACACCGCGCGCAAAGTTTCCCTCCACATTTCCAAATTTTGGCCTACCGCCAAAATATCTACCCCCGCCCCTCCCCCTTCCCCACCCCCTTTTCTCCCCGACCACAAGTCACATTTCCCTGTTTCCTCCTTCCTTCCTTCCTAAGCTATAGCCGCTTCCTCGCTCTCGCCGTCTCGCATCCTACCGCCGGGGTCGCCATGGTCTTCTTCAATGACCTCTCCAGCGGTTCCTCCTCCGCGACGACTCCTTCACCACCCGGGTATGCCTCTCTTCTCTCTCTCGGGCTATGACTTGGAATGAAGGATTTTTACCCGGCGGTCGATTTGAGTCATTTCTTCCTCTTGTAGCTCCCTAGGACCATCAGTTGCAACGAATGGAGCGGGGTGGCTGAAGATCTATCTGCTCGTTGTCACCATCAATCTCCATGCGTGAAGCTAGTTGCGTTTGAATCTGTGGACAGTGGGAGGAAGTTTCTGGCATGTGCAGAGAAGGTTAGACCCTCTTTCATTGTTACAAATCATTTGTTAGATGTGATTCAGACACTGTCACGGTCCCAACCCATTCATACCACACCTTCAACCAAACGCATCCTAAGACAGTGTCACAGTTTGTACCTAGTATCTTAAATTGTTGCCATCTCATCAGCGGTGCCATTAGAAAATTATTTGGCACCGCTTCAGCAGTTTGTGCAGCCAACTTTGGTCCACACATCCGAGCAGCCAAGCAGTAAAATACTAAATCTTTATGGCACGAAGGAACTGGGCATCGGAGCAACTAGGTGCTCCGGAGTCTGGGTCCCTGATTTTTTCCGCTGCATCGGCTCGCCAGTGCAGGGCACCGGTGCGAGATGTAGCAACAGTTGTCTTTACACCAGTTTTGGCATACATAGTGGACGGCCTTAGTGCTATTAGTTCTATGTTACTAAATTTGTGCATGTACACACCTGTTAGTATCAATTTGCTATCATCCAAACACTATCGCTATGCTGTTGCAGTTATATTTACCTTCCTCATAAAATGTCCAATTTTATTATTTATTGTACATGAGTAAGAACTTATAGCGTTGTTGTAGTTAATTATAGCTTCTGATGTTCCAGAATTTGGTTGTTGTCTCAGTAGCAATTAATTCATTTGCACATTGATCTTTTTGAGAAGATATGTCATAATTAACATGTTTCTTCAGTTTTTCAAAATAAGCATTGGTGATTTTCTATGTTGCTATAAACCCATTTCCCCTACAATTGTTACTGGTCTAGTTTTAAATATTATAGGATGAACGGAAGTGTTCTTACTTGGAGTGGGTTGATCAAGAGTGGCCACAGTCTTTGAAGATGTGCCTAGCGAAGCTCTGGAGCATGTATGAGGAAGAGAACAGAGTAGGCTTAGAGAAAGTGTTGTCAACGCTGAAGAATATTTGAAGATGCGGGATAAAAAGAGGAAGGTGGAGAATGAGCTCAGATTTTTTAAATCAGACTTTGCTAAGATGGTGTTGGCGAAGGAGGAGGCACTTTCCCAGTTGGCCAGTGCAAAACAGGTTCTTACTGAACTGAAAGCAGAGGTGGATAAGACGAGCCTGGATGATCTCGATTAGGGAAATGAATATATTGTTCTAATATTGTTCTTATGAAGTTGAACTAGCTATATGTTGTACTGTGTTGTTTTCATGTAGCTATCGTACTGTGATGTTAAATATATTTATGTGCCTGATATGAAATTGGCAAACAATTGTTCGATATGAAATGTGAATTTGCGTAATACTGGAATTATTAATTGTAAACTAATAAACCTGCTAAATGTGTCATGGAACTTTGCAAACGGTTCTAGCAGTAAAAGCGCTTGTGATGGATAGCCCAATGCCACACAGTTTTCTTCATCAAATCGTGTGTGATGTAGTTGATAAAAGCAAACAGTTAACCAAGGCAGAGCGTGTGTGATAGTTACACCTTTCACCCATGAGCCTACACATAAAACTGTGTGGGATGTACATACGAACGGAAACGTTTTCCCTGGATTGACTGTGTGGGATGTACATAAGAACGGAAACGTATTCCTTGGATTGACTGTGTGTGATATACATACGAACGGAAACGTTTTCCCTGGATTGACTGTGTGGGATGTACATAAGAACGGAAACGTATTCCTTGGATTGACTGTGTGTGATATACATACGAACGGAAATGTTTTTCTGGGATTCACCGTGTGGGATGTACATACCAACGGAAATGATTGGGTTTCGATGCCTCGCCCGATCGCACACAGCCCCAGCCTGTGTCCCAGGAGGGCCTATCCCCGACGATTTCTGGGTCGTGTGGGAAGGACCCCCCTATCGCCCACACTCACTTGGCGACGGTTCCAAATGTCGTCGCGGAAAGGGGTTAAAAACCGTTTGTATAGCACCGACGCGTACTAGTGGATGCCCCTCGTGGGGTCTTGTGGTCACAATCGCGTTGGAGTAGGTCTCCAAGAGACGACGGAGTTCTCCTGGGGAGGCAAAGGCATTGCCTAGATAGACAACAGGAGCATACCTCAGGGGCTCAACTGGCCTCCCAAGCAGCATTATCGGGGTGTCGGTGTTGGTTGCAGCTTCACTCCTCACGGGTGTCGGGAGTGCAAGCGTCCTGCGGATCGCAATCAGGTCATTAGTGACCTGATCAAATAGTGCCTCTTGCACCCTCAGGTAGCGCACCAGATGCACTAGAGCAGGATCTGACTCATGGTCACCGTTGACGACTTGGGTCGGGCTACCATAGCCTTCACGACTAGGGTAGTAGAAGAAAGGGTGAGTGTTAAACCTTGGCGACAAATGCCGGAGATGAACTATACCCTCTCGGGCTGCAAGTTGGGTGGCTTGGGGTTCGTCGGAGGTCGTCCTCCCGGTGAACCTCTAGGGACGCTCTGATGTGGTGCCCCTCCCGTAGATGTGCACCGTGGCCTAGAAGTGATGGATGACATCACTTGTGTGTTCCTGGTACACAACATATTCTGGGGGTTCGTCTATGCCAAAAGCACAAGGAGTGAGATTGGCGAGGATGGCTACGAAATCTCCAAGCTCAGATGCGGTGGTCTCATTGGGGACGATGGGACCAGGCATCTTGGTGGTTTGGAAATCAGGCTACGGGTGAAGGCTATGATGTGCTGAGTTGGGGCAAGGCTTCCTTTATAAGCCACGGAGTCTTCCATCGCACGCTTGCTGATGGGACAAACTCAGGTGTCAGCCACAAGCACACGGCCTATGGGCTAGGGTGATAGGTTGGGCACCGACTGTTAAAAGATGTTGATGGCCACTGTGCGATTATCGGATAGGATGGGCTTGACTATGGATAGGAATGGGTATGGACGGTGTGGAAACATAGGGATAGTGACCAGGCTAAGATAGGATTAGCCAATCATCAGCTTAGCTTTGATACCAAGGTTGTAAGGGGCCGGTTTTCCGGGACATAAATCCCAGTAAATGACCCTTGTGTCATCACCGGCCCCAGGATTACTGCTCGCTGGTGGACACTTCCTTGATACAGAATTTCCAAGCAATTACAAGAAATTGAGTACAAGACCACAAAAGTCCAATGAAAGAACAAGGATCTCTAGTGGTGGATGACGGAAGCAACTCATGGATCTCCAATGTTGATGGGACTCCATTCCCTCAGGAACAGCTGACCCGCATAACTCCTATCTCACATGGCTGCTATCTCCGAATCCTAGGTTGCGGGGGTGTCTTCGTAGTGCTCCTCTCTGATTCATGATCAGGCCAAGATAATAACCAGGGACAAGCCAGTGAGTACGTTTGAATGTACTCGCAAACATCAAGAACAAAAGATATACCGGATGCATATGCTCATGATGAATGAAACCATATGCATGTGCTGACTGAGAATTAAAACATGGCATGATAAGTACCAATACGGTGCGGAAGGATAAATAAATCATCTTGTTAGTAAATCAAAGAAATGCAACGGAACGTCGGGCGTTGGACCGCCCGAGAAATTCCAAGAGAAATGCCAAAAAGGTGTCTAAAAGAGAATCGGGCGAGATAGGACCGCCCGAGAACTCAAGCGACGCCACGAGAGGTCTTGAAAATACATGCCATAGTCAGGTGTCTGAAGCGACGCCTCATAAAGGGCTTATAAGAAAATAACATGAGTATTCAGGTGGACTAGCCATCCCAAGTGATACTCAGAAACGAAAATAAACTTGAGTATCCCAGGTAGTCTAGCCATCCCAAGAGATACTCAAGGTTAAACATAAGAGGAAAAGGTTAGTCCACAACAATATCCATATCAACAATAATATTCATAATAGCACTAGTAGTGACAATCATTATCCTGCAAAAGGAACCATGATCACTTTAATTATTTCCTCTGGAGACTGACACTAAGACCGACACTTGACCAACCGAGACTGTAGTCCTTAACCATGGACACGCTATTCGAATAGATATAACTCTGCAGAGGGTGTACTCCTTACCCACGTGTATAGGATTTCTTTAGCCAGCACCGAGACGCTGACTAATTCCTGTTACGGCCTTTGGGTTGAAAACACACCTGACCAGCACACACCAGATTAACTTTCCGGATGCCAGGAATCACCAAAGCATCGTTCAAGAGAAACTCTAAGGCGGGGAGACCATCGTCTCGAGTGGCATGGGATCACTATTAACCTGCGCGGATTACAAGGGGTGCCCCCCTCTTGGCCCAGCCGGATACACCCATGCCCCCTGACCCGATGATTGGCATTGCAGCGGGTACCTGGAAACCCTCATCATGGCCTCTCTGTACGGTGTGTGCAGGGAAAGGGGTTAACGACTTACTGAACCGTACCCTGCCGGTGGCAGGGACAAGTGGTAGCACGAAACCAGTATGGGGGTTACCGGAACAAGACTCGATCTACGATCAACTCAGGAGGTTTAAGTTTACCTGCAGTGGTTAGCACAATATAACTCCTTGGCAGTACCCAATAGGGTCGCCACCTGGTATGTCCCAACATACCCTCACTGATCATTCTCGTTACAATGAGATTTCAGTCTCACGGCCACTTTTCTTGTGATTGATTCTTCCTGCAAATTAGCCTGGACCAACACAGGCACATATGGCACATGAAAATAACCATACTCACATATACCTCATGTTTAAATGAAGATAAAATACCATCAAGAGGTCATGCATGTATGACTAGCAATATGAAAATTCTATATGAATTCCCAACATATTCATAATTCAATTATGCTCGCAAACAAACAACTACGAATTCACCATATCATGTGTTCAAGATGCTTGCCTTGAGCATGCAGAAAGATTGGGTGCACTCCAAAACTTTGAAAATTATATCTCCCCTCCATTTTCCTATTTTCAAAATAATTTAATCACCACATAAATCCAAAACAGTGCTAAAAAGTTGTTTAGAAATTTTTAAAACAAATACTACAATAAACTAGATGAAATTTGAGAAATAACAGAAAAATAATCAAGTCATTTGGAGTTCATATGATTTTCCTATGGATTTACTAAGTTGGAATAATCAAGGAAATGGACTATTTAGTAGATCCAGCAAAAACCAGGCCTAAGAAAAATGTTCACCCTATCTGGATAAATAGAGCATGAATTTAGAAGTAGGTAGAAATTTGAATCATCAAATTTGGATGTGAAATGGCTGCTGTGGAATTATTTGAAATATACTGGAAAAGAAAAAGGAACCATATATTACTGTGATGGGCTGAGCAGAAACGTGCCCTGGGCACGGTATAGCCTCCTAGTGTTACTGGGCCGAGACCAGTCATTTGGCTGCACGGGAGGCTCACGACGTCGAAGACGTATTCATGGGAATACGCTTTCCTAGTGCGAAGGCGGCTCCAGGGGAGTTCGTCTCCACTTACGGACGAGTCAGCGGACGTTGGGTCACTGACGGTGGGCCTGCCTGGCCAACTGGTCAGGTTTGACCAGTTGCCGCGCACGCCTCCCTCTCCAGCAGAACAGAGGCGGGGCTCGGGTGAGGCTCGCCGGTGAATGGCGGCACCCCTCGGGGATCTAAGCACATGGGTCTGCTCAGGAGGTCGAGGTGAACCCGTGGGTACCCTCCTTGGTCGCCGGAGTGGACGGAGTCGCCGGCGGCGAGCTTCCCAGCGGACGGCGGCATCGGGTGAGATGGGGATTTCGCCTACGGCAACTCCTGATCAAAATCAAGCATGTGGATGGATTCGTGGGTGCTCCATGGTGTTGTTGGTGAAGAGAGTGGAGAGGGGGAGGCCCTAATGGCGTCGGCATGAACGAGACAGAGGCGGCGGCCGTGGTTGCCCGAGAAGAAGAAGACGACCAATTTCGGTCGTGTGGCTGCTCATGGGAGATCATTGAGGGAGAGGGAAGTGTTGTGTTGCTGATCGAGGGCCTGGGGTGGCTTTTATAGCACGAGGGGGTCGGCTCCACGGTGCCCAGAGGATAAGCACGGCGGCGGCGATCATTACAGCGGCAGGTGAGGCCGTTGAGGTCGGCAGGGTGGTCGGTGAGGATGGTGGTCGCCCACAGTTACTCCTGGGAGGAGCTAGGCTGCTCGGGACGCGCCACGCGGGTTGGGCAGAGATGTGGCCGTGTGGGACTCGTCGGGCGACGGTCTTGGTCGTCGTGGACGGCGGTGGATGGCACTAGGGGGCAAGTGAGGGTGTCGGCGAGGTTCCTGGTGGTCGGGCTAATCCAGAGGAGGATCAGGATGAGAGGGGGAGGCAGCAGAGACACGACAGGAGCTTGGGGTCGACGCGTGCAAAACACACGCTCTGGCCGCGCCCGATGCACGTACATTAGGTGTTCGTCATATTGCCAGTGGCATCTACAGGGACCCAAATGAGCTGAAAATTACCGGGGTGGTGATTCTAAACATGGGAGTAATGATGGACATGTTTGTTTGGCTCAGGTCTCAAGTGTCATATGGAGTTCAGAAAGCTTTGCCAAATCTTATCATGAGCTGAAGGTGTTTGACAGAATGCTAGGGCAAGCTAGAGGGCTTTGATGGATTCGAAACTTTCCAAGATGGAGTCTCTTTATATGGTAGAGATGATGGTGGAGTTGGTTTGGCAAGAATAGAAACTTGTTAGTGCAAGTTTCACCAGAATTCAGTTCTGGACAGAAACTTGAGAGGAGTGTTTGGTGGACTTGCACGTTGAAATTGGAGCTTCCCTTCTGGACTTAAGGTAATAGTTGGAAGAACTACAAGATAGAAAAGTTTCAGAATTAATGGAGCTAGGAAAATTAGGGTTGCAGTTATAACTCAAGAATGGGGCAGAAAAGAAAAGGGGATGTTTCACCCAAAATTTTCAAAAGACAAAGTTAGGTTTTTTGCATAGAAATGATATATAGGCATCACATGACCTCTCGTAATTTTTTGTGGAATTTTTTTTTAAAAAAATAGAATAATTCTAGTGCAACAGAAGCATTTCAAGCATTGAAAATGTTTTTTAAAAGTATTACTTTGTGGAAAAATTTATTATGAAAATGTTTCCTACTGTTATTTATGATATAAATTAAATGATTTACAAACCAAGGACCACAACATTCTACAACACAATCTTCTATGGAGGGGAGAATTTTGTAAAACAGAAAACAGAAAAGGCTGTGAAATTAATGAATGACCTAGTATATTCAAAATTTTATTACTGGCCAAATTTTACTTAATAAAAATACGATTAAATTTTTGGGGTGTTACAACACAACCCTTTCGCCAAGCCCTGGAGTAGGAATGACCTGGTCTTTGTCTGGAATCCTATGCGCGATGTCCGCGGATAGATAGCCCGCGCTCCGGAGACCCTTGACGTCCTTTTTCGGTGACGGAGGAGGCCTCCCACTTGCCATTGGAGCTGGACCCGGCCATTGCTGGGGAGGGTGGCAGCATTGGAGGAGATCGGAGTTGTGGGCGCTGGAGCTTGGAGGTTGGGAGACACAGGCTAGAGGAAGGTGTGAAGAGAAAGGAGGATCTTTATCCTTTTATAGACGATGAAAATGCCAAATGTCCCCCTCTATAGCCATAAAACTCGCTTGTTCCCAACGAGATCATGCGTAAGGTAAGGTTGGGTTACCCAAATCATATTAATGAGAATCCCGTGATGGGCGGATATGATCTCTGTTTCGACAAGACGTACCAATGGAGGCTAGACCTTGAAACACGAAACGAGGAGCATGAAAACGGTTCAAAGTGTTAAAAAGTCAAGTGTGACGCTTCGCTGAAAAAGTTGTCAGTAATGACACTGTTCCTATTGGGACGCCCTGCCTTCTTGGCTAAGGGTTGTATTGATTATGAAGAGCCGGGCACTATCCCTTTATGCAGGAAGCCAACTTAAAGTATTCGAAGGAAGGAACCCGCCTTGCAATGCCGAAGACAATTCACATGCCTAACATCATTGAAGACTGGTTCAGGGGCACTGAGGGAGTCCTAGATTAGGGGGTCCTTGGGTGTCCGGACTATTCGATATGGGTCGGACTGATGGGCCATGGAGACGAAGCTGAAGACTATTCCCCGTGTCCGGGTAGGACCCCTATGTGCGTAGAACGGCAAGTTTGGTGTCCGGGTGTAATATTTCCTTCCTCTGCAAACTGACTCTGTACAACCATAGGCCCCTCCGGTGTGTGTATAAACTGGAGGGTTTAGTCTGTAGAGGGGACCAGAAGAAGAATAATCATAGGCTAGACGGTTAGGGTTTAGCTATTATGATCTCGAGGTAGATCAACTCCTGTAACTCCTATACTCATCGAATACAATCAAGCAAGACGTAGGGTTTTACCTCCTTTAAGAGGGCCCGAACCTGGGTAAACATCGTGTCCCTACTGTCCCTTGTTACCATCGATCCTTAGACACACAGTTTGGGACCCTCTACCCGAGATCTGCTAGTTTTGACACCAACAGTGGGCATAAACCGCCAGGGCACGCCCTGGGGGGTTGTGCTCCCCTCGGGGCTCCCCTATAGTACTTCTTTGGCCCATCTGGTGTCTTCTGGCCCAAAAAGTTTCGCTACGTTTGATATTCTGTGAAGTAAAAAAAAAGCAAAAAATAGCAACTCGCACTGGGCACCATGTCAATAGGTTAGTCCCAAAAAATGATATAAAGTTGCTATAAAATGATTGTAAAACATCCAAGGAACAATAAACAATTATAGATTCGGCGGTTCTCCATTTTCAGGTCGCTCTGATTCGGTCCCTTCTGATTCTTCTTAGTTTTTAAAATTTTCCGATTTTCATATGATGAATTACTCTCTATTTCCTTCGTTGTTTCCAAAAAATAAAAGCATCATCCCTAAGCAGTTTCAATTTGTAGGTATTTCTGAAATTGAAATGAACCCTAATCAGTGTCCCAATTCAATTGTACCTACTTATCATCTCGGTAGTTTTTTTTTTCATGTTATCCAATCCCTACCTGCACTAAACCTTTTCAAAATCTGATGCAATTTTTTTTGACATATTCTGACCAATATAAACAAATGTTCTTCAATTCTAGTGACCAATTATAATTATACTGAAAACAAGCACTCTTACTTAGTACTTAGTAATTACAGAACCAGATTATTTCAAGCCTATCAGCAGATTACTACATATGCTACTTTGGTGTCCCCTGGTTTCAGAAATCTTAGTAAATGTTTAAATCTACTGTACTAATTAGTCCTAATGGCAACATCTTTTGTTCGAGCAGTTCACCAAATGGAATAGGAGACTCGAAAGAAAAGGGAATTCAAGCAAATCATCTCAATATCAAAGAGAACTAAAGTAGTGTGTTCGTTCTTCATTTCAATTTTATGGGAGAAACTAACACATTAATTTTTATTCACCTCAATTTTTGGCCCATCCGTGAGGTCATAAGTTCTCTCTTGCCTTATCTATAGATAAGAACGAATCTCCTCGACTCGACTGATATGATGGATGGAATGGGTAGAGTCAAATGAATGGGAGTACATGGAAATTTTTCACAAGATGGTATCTAATTTTTCAGATCAACAAAGAGATTGGGTGACAAAGCTTGGTTTCGAAACTTTTCTACATTTTTCAGGCTTATTCAACATTGATGAAGTTTTCATTTGGCTAGTTAATCATTTCTACACTTCAACATCATCAATTGAACTAGAAAATGGATTCAGTTTCCCCATCACACCTTTGACTATACATACAATCTTAGGCATTCCTCTTGGTGGTTTTCCAATACAAACAGGACCTACCACAGAAACCTTTGACTTCATAAGACAAGAAATTAACATGGAAACACCCTCTATAGAGTATCCTTTCTCACTTGTTTCTGAGAACATGGAAGAAGACAAGTTCTGTAGGGTTTTCTTGCTTATTGTGCTGTCAGTTTTTATTGCTCTGAATTCACAAGGAGTTGCGAGCAGCAAATTCGATAGCGCATTAGTGAACATTGAGGCTGTGGCGAAACATGATTGGTGCTTGTTCACAATCAGTTACCTTGTGTATTCGATCAACAAAGCTCAAAATGAAAATAATAATGGCAAACACATATTCCCCAGAGGATGCAAGCTAGCTTTGGTGGTAAGTCTTTGGAAAGGGAATTTAAATGTCTTGCATACATTCAGATGTTATATTTTTTTTAAATAACTTTCTTAAACTTCATCTTTTTTATTGTCATCTGATTTTTTTTATTTTTTATTTCAATGGTTTGTCAGATATCTTACTTCGAGTTCCTTCTAGCTCCTGGTTTCTCGATTCCAAATTCTCTCCCTAGGCTACCACTTTGGACATCAAACTTGTCGAATTCATACATGGCGCTTGATGCACTACACGGGAGTAGTAATCTTTTTGGAAGATTACCGGTATGTTATATGTCTCTGTTTTTTCAAATATTTTTCTTCATAGGAAAAATAGAATTTTTGAATCCTTCTTTTCCAACATGACAAAAACAGCTGAAACACATTACTTCCACACCATTCAATGACAGAAAAAGTGTGTACTCTTGCAAACTTCCAAAAGAACTTCTACTACATATTGAGTCATCTTTCCTAACAACAAGTCAAATTCAAGTTAGTCCCGTCTCATAAATTCTTTTTAAATCATCTACCTTACCTTTATATATTCTCAGCATACAGAACATTATCTGGCGTTTTTTGGTTGAATTCAGGATAGTGGCGGAGCCAGCAAATTGCCAAAGCCCGGGCATGCCGTAAGCTAAAATATACTTTTGTCTATCAGACACAATAAGTATAATATATTTGGATAAATGTCATGTGCAATACACACACTAATGTTTTATAGATCATAGAAGTAAATAAAAACAGGAATACAATATCAAATAACTCTCCAAACACTAGTCACACAACCTAACCTTTCGACGCCTCGACGACAATAGTCCAATCTCCAATGTTCATCCTTGTGCACACAACAGAATCTACAATATAAAACACATTAATAATTTATATAATTTTCATTGAAATTAAACACATTATATAGGATGGAGCATACCAGTAATATGCTAATTGGACCTGGGCAATTGCCCTTTCCGATACTTCATGGCTTGAAACCGTTTAATAATAGCATCATCATCAAGTCCTTTAAAAATCTCCCGCTCGGTGTAGCAAATCATCAAGTCATAAACCATGTATCATTCATCTTGCTGCGCAATTTAGATTTGATAATCTTCATTGCCGAGAAAGCTCTTTCGACCGATGCTGTTGAGACTGGCAATAACAAAGCCAACTCTATGATTCTGTACACCAGTGGGAAAACCAAATGTTTCTCAGTTTCAACCATCCTTGTAGCTAAACTTTCAATATCTTTATAAGAAGAAAAGGCCTCATGCCTTCGTACATGAAGAATGTAAGTTTGAAGTTGGTCTCTTATGATTGCACGATCACCACTAGAGAAATCTCCATGATAAACTTCAGTTAAGCTAGCAAGCTTGTCAACATCAAACTTGGAGAAGGAATTTTTTGGATGAAGGCATGAGAAGGCCACTATTATATTTGAAGATGCTTCATTAAAGCGATAATTCATCTCAGTGCATATCTTGTCAATGGCGACATAGAAGATCTCAACTCGATAGAAATGAAGATTGGTGTAAATCACACCATCAAGCCTTGAACGACCTCGGACCAGTATTCTTTCATTCATATCGGGCACCGGAATACCTTTGGCGACACAAAAGTGTTGGACTTCATCGAACAAGCTTTCCCAACCACTTTCTCTCATAGAGGCCAACCGAGCTTTGACATCACCAACTAGTTCAATGGCATTAACAATGTTTATATCTTTTCTCTGCTAAGACTTGTGAGAGTTCATTTGTGATAGCAAGCAACTTTATCATAAGATGCAATACGAAAGCAAATTTGAAACTCTCCATTATCTCTATCAAACCCGCCGCTTGAGACGGTTCGCGCCCTTCATCATTGACCTCACGAAGCATATATATGACTGACTTCCACATCTGACTCAAACGAAGCAAAGTTGTATGGTGTGAACCCCATCTAGTATTCCCGGGTCTTGCTAAATTTGTTTCTTGGTTCAAACCTCTTTCACTAAATATCTCACCGCTCTCAATCTGATCTAAGATATTTTGATGACGTTCCTCCCGCAGTGAATCCCTTCTCTTGCAAGATACAGTAGTTGTGCTCACAATTAAGGAGACATACTCAAACAAATCATGAATAGAGGAGCAACAACTAGCAACCGAGACAACCACCAATTGTAAACGATGTGCAAAGCAATGCACATAAAAAGCATAAGTGTTCTCGTCAAGAATTTTCTTTTGCAAACCATTAAATTCACCTCTCATATTTGAAGCTCCATCATATCCTTGGCCTCGTAGACTATGAACGGATAACTTATGATGATCAAGAATGTCAAAAAGAGCTACCTTTAGTGCCTCTGATGTAGTCTCGCTGACATGGTATAGAGAGAGAAATCGTTCCACGGCCTTCCCTTTATCATTGACATACCTGCATCAAGATTTTTGTAACAAGGTTAAATAAAAGTAGAAAACAGCTATGAAATAACAGTTAAAATGGATAATAAACCACTACTAACCTCAACATCACCGCCATTTGCTCTTTGATAGATACATCACATGACTCGTCGATAAGCACAGAGAATTTCTTATCACCAATTTCTCTGATGATCACATTGGTGACCTCTTCTGCGCAACACTTTGCAAGATCTTTTTGAATTTCCGCAGCAAGCATCTTGCAGTTTCTACTAGCATGGTCAAAAGCATGCCTCACTTTCTCATCTCTAGCTTTATGCCAATCTACCATCTCACGGAAGTTACCCTTGTTCAGTGAAGTTGAACTTTCATCATGGCCACGAAAAGCCAAGCCTTGAGCAATGAGATATCTTGCACAACCCAGAGAAGTGTGCAACCGAATTTTGTAAAGTACTTCAGACTCCTTGGATGACCTAGCAAAGTTACTAGACACACTTTGCCTTTGATTACGAAAATAATCATAATGCAATCTTGCCTTGTTGTGTGCACTATTTACCCCACCAACATGAGCAGGCAATGCTTGATATGCATGCTTCCAATCCCTGAATCCTTTTTTGGTGAAGACATCATAACCAAAATGTGTAATACTTCCTGCTTGCTTAAAAAGAAAGCAACAGAAACAAAATGCAGCTTGCTCGGACACACTATATTCTAACCAATCATAATTCTTATACCAATTTTTAGAAAATGCACGGTTCTTGCTACCAATTTTCTTGCGATCAAATTTGACAGTTGGTCAGGTTGGACCCTTCAATATGTATGCTCTTCTCACCTGATCTTGAATATTCGGATGATAATCAGCAATTTGTTGCCTATGAGCGGGATCACACACAATTTCAGCCGGATTAAACTCATCATCGTCCTCGTCCTCAAAATTCACCTCATCATCATCGTCATCGTCATCATCCAGCATTTCCTGCTCAATCCAGTTCTGAACCTCATCTATCATGTCGTCATCATGTTCATGAACATCACTTGGTTGTGGGTCTTATGGCGGTTCCACTTGTGAATTTCTTCTAGTGTCAACAAAAAATCTGCTCAATTCTGAAATTTTAACGAGCATAATTAGAGTTGGCAAGCAATCCAATGCACAACTTCTTAAATTAGAAATATAACTCACCTAGTTGTCGCTTGTCTCTAGCCCTAATTGTTGGCGGTCTGCTACTGGATGCCTCTTGAAGAGGTTGAGTGTTCACCGCCGCTGCTCGTGTCGCTAGTGTCGACGGTGAAGACCCAACGTCCCATCGAGCCGGAGTTGAATTCCCACTAGTGGTACCGGACGATTCGCCGCCTTGGCGCCCCCGCTTACGCTTCCGATCTTGACCGTCGCCCACCGGAGTCGTAGCCGAGGCCTGGCCACGCGTCATCTCTAATCTCTCTTCTAATCTTGTCGTCCGACGTTGATCTAGCTGTCGGCGGCAGTCTACCTAGCGCCATCGCCGCCTCGGAGGCGCAGCTACGCAGCAGATGGTAGGTCGCGACTAGGTCTCGCGTTCCTGCGCGCGAAGACGAACATGCGGCTTGTCGATGGATCGATCGATTCAGATTTTTCTTCAGTGCGTGGATTGATCGAGCAAACAAGGCCTACTGGCTGTTGTGGCCCATCTGATTGCTTAGCTGATATGAGCAAGGCCCAAACTGCAGAAAACGCACGGACTGGCCCAGTTAGAGAAGTTTATGTATTTTCCATCGTATTTTCGAGTTTTTGAGCGTTTTTTAGGCATGCGATGGCTAGGAAAGATCGCTATAGTTGAGAAAACCGACGGGATCGAGCCCGGGCACGTACCCAGGGTGCCCGTACGGTAAATCCGCCACTGATTCAGGACAAGATGATAATTGAGCACAAAGCAAAAAAAAATCTTCCAGAAATGCATTCAGAACTCTGTGCCAACAATCAAGACGTACAGTACATTGATGATATCATGTTAGCTTCCTCAATGAATAGCAGATGCTCAACTATGAAATCATCAGGCTGTATAGTTGCTGGAACTTCTTGTAAACAAGAGCAGCCAAACGAAAAGTCTATTATTCATGTTTCATCTTGTGCGTTCAAAGTACCTAATAGCAAGCAACTGACGTCTCAAGCTGCAACTGCATACCAGCTTTCTAACAATGATATCATATTTCCAGAACCTACCACATTTAAAGAAATTGAGAATCCATTCAATGTAAATGAAATGTTCAAGGAATTGATTCACGGTTTTTCATCATCTATTGACCTCAACAACTCAGAGTTGACTTTTGGATTTCAATCTACACAAGTTCAGAGTTATGAAGAAATTATTTTTCCTCAAAAGATCGAAGTTCCAATAACTGAAGCAAGTACCATAAATTTTCAGCAAATTTTAGAAGGTTTGCTAGCTGCTTTTTTCTCAGTTAAATTCCCTCTGGTACTCGTATGTTCTATATACTAAGTTGCAACTACCATTTTTTTCTACAGGGTATTGCAAAGATCTAGCTACCTCGGAATTGACGAACAATAAGAAGAAGAAGAATTATTCCACCAAGTTCAGTTTCCAACAGTTTAGATTCTTACTATTAGGCGAGAAGTTAGAAGGTATTTTCAAGTTTTCTTCTAAATGATTCATTTAACTGTACAAATTCAAAAATCTAAATGGTAGTGTTCCTCAATTTATTGTCAGTACGTTCTTTAACTAATGCTTTCTTACATCTCTGTTTTTTGTTCTAATATGATGTTGACAATGAAACTACTTGCATCACAGACATTGAAGGTAGTTCTGCTCAATTTTGTGTGCCTAGTTGAAGCACATGGGGCCTCACTATCAATGAACCCATACTGCCTGTTGGAGCATTCTCAAAATATGATGACCATTCCCCTTCTTTTGACGCTATCACTAATTCTATACAAGATCCACTGCCCCAAGTTCCTTCATTTGGAAAGACAATTACATTTGAAACAGCTATACTGCCCCAACTCAATATGCTACCTGCTACATTTTGTTCAAACACATGTTCAATATCGCAGGTCAAGATAGATGTTCCTCAAAAAAAACAAATTAATAGCCCAATATTTCAGTGCAACAATTCTCTGTCGAAGAACTATGGCACACCAATAGAAGATCCAATACTTGTTCAAGCACTAGACCAACATGAAGCGTAGTACATACAGGCCAACGAAGCAACAGGTTCAAAGCGTCCGCACAGGAACATGAATCCTAATTTCGCATCTGGAAAAACTCTACTTCTTGCACAGGATAGAAAAACCTGCCAGAAAATATTCTCAACAAAGATAGAGAATGAATTCTACAATTTATTGATTACACTTGTTAGCAAACTAGATTACAGGTTAGTTTTTCTTGCACATTCAATTATTACTTTCCTTCATTTTCATCTGCACAGTCATGAGTACTATTTCTTATATTGCAGTCCAAGAATATTCGAAGTAGAAAAAAATTGGGTAGACCAGAGAACCATAACTCTTTCAATGATGCCTGGAGGGTGGATAAATCCCCGTGTCGTCAACTGTTTTACAAAGCTTTCTAACAAAGACCAATTGTTTCGAGGAAAGCAAGGATTATTACCAAACAGTGAAATTGTCAAGCACATTGTTAGCATCGAGGATATGGTGAGAACTGTTTCAGAATAAATTTCCGTTTGTAATGAACTTTGTTTTCCCAGTAGAATATGCAAGTACTAACTGTTGCTTCACAAAAAGCACATTTCACAGGAGAAGCTTATGAACCCACTGCTAAACCATTCCGATCCTTCTTCCAAAATAATACTCCACGAGTCATGTTGGCTTCAGCTTACTTAATGCTTCTCTGGTACTTTCGGAATATTATGTATACATATCTTAACTATTTTTCAAAAAATATAGGAAATAAGGTGTTATTGTTCTGCTCAACTAGGTACACCTGCCGGGCTATTTTGATAAACAATGGATTATAATTGCTGCAAACTTGTTTGACAAAACATTTGATATTCTAAACCCTGATTTTGATGGAGACAAATTCATAACAGCCATCAGTACAATAACTTTCAATTTCAATATGCTTTTTGCTGCAAATTACCCACACTGCAGATCATTCAACATAAAGAACTTTGAGTGCAGATTTATCCAAGTGCCGAAGTGCTTTTTTAGTTGATTTTCTAATCTTCCCCGTAGTAGTCTCTAACCTTTTATAGTATGTATTTCCTCTTAATTATTAATTTTCATACTACTAATATCTCTGATTCTCATATCAAAACGAAATCACAGATATGATTCTGGCATTTTTGTCTTCCAATATATCACTACATAAAGGTCCTGGAATAGAGGGGTTTTCTAATGTGAGCAGTTTTACTTCTGTACTGTTTAACATTACACAAGAATAGTTTGTAAATACTAAAGCATGTAACAATGTTTTCTGTGCATTCCTTCGTTAGGCCGATGTTCAAGCTCTTCGAGAAAAGTTCCTATATGACATTGTCAACTGCAAAGACAACGAAATTCAATTACTAGTGGTGAAATCATTCCTCCAGCAACATGAGTTCATGTTATCACCTTTGTAGTTTTTTTAAAGTGTCTTATGTTTTCCTCCAGCAACATGTAGTTCCTCTGGTTCCTTGTATATAACTTCTTTTTATTCATCAGGGATTTCGCATATTCAAATGAACCCCAGGAAGGAGTCTTTTTTGCCTTGGAAGTGCAACATCTGTTAATCGTACGTGGATGCACTTCCCCCCTCATAATACAAGAAACCTACTTTTGCCCCCTAGTTTTTTATTGTTCGCACTTGATTATGTCTTTTCCATCAAGTAATTAACATTAATAAAATTGTTACAGGTTGAGGGAGAGATGGATGCACAGATATACACTAGTGAATCATCTTCAGAATGCAACAGAGTGAACTTTCTTCAGTGCAAAATCATTGGGAATATGTCCGAAACAGCCATATTCATATTTGAATGGACTTGGAAGGGCAGATTTCTGAATCGGGCTGGTTGTACCGCTCTGGTGAAGTCAGTTCTCTCCTCCTTGCCAATCTTCCTGCTGACAGCTTTAAGAGTTGACAAGGGCATCCTAAAGGCCTTCGCCAAGATTAGTCGCGGAATGCTTTGGGCTTGCAAGGAAGTGGTTAGCGGGGGGAAGTGCAAGGTCAACTGGCAGAAAGTTTGCCGCCCCAAGGAGCTGGGCGGCCTTGGGATTCTGGACTTGGAAAGGTTCTCTCGTGCTCTTAGGCTTCGCTGGTTGTGGTACGAATGGACGGCACCTGAAAAACCTTGGGTGGGATCTGAAACCCCTAACGATGCCTCCGACAGGGACCTCTTCAACGCCGCGACCCGAGTCACCATTGGAGACGGTGCTAAGGCTTCCTTCTGGTCCTCCTCCTGGCTTGATGGTACTCCTCCTAAGGACCTGGCTCCCTTAATCTTCAAAGCCTCTAGAAGAAAGAACCGGACGGTTCGGGATGCTCTGGAGGGTCAGAATTGGGTTGCCGATATTAATGTGGACTCTTTTACTGTCGAACACATTGAGCAGTACGTCCGCCTATGGGATCTTCTTTCGACCGTCCAACTTGCGCCCGGCACGACGGACTCCATAATTTGGACCATGATGCCTAATGGTTGCTACTCGGCTAGCTCCGCTTACAAGGCCCAATTCCTGGCCTCTTTACCATGCTCCTTCGGGCAAATTGTCTGGAAAACTAGGGCTCCCCCCAAATGTCGATTCTTCGCCTGGCTTGCCGTCCAGAATCGCCTCTGGACCGCTGACCGTCTTGCGAAACGCGGGTGGCCACACCAACCTACTTGTCAGCTATGTAGATGCGCCCCTGAGACGGCGCGACATATCCTTTTTGAATGTCGCTTTTCTAGGAGGATCTGGACGGCTGTAGCTTCCTGGCTCTCTTGCCCGGACCTTCTCCTTTGCTTAGGGTCTGGACGCCCTAAGGTGGTGGATTACTGGCTCGCCATCGCCAAGACTCCAACCTCTTCTCCCAAAGGTTTACGGACTGCCATCATGCTTGTCGCTTGGGAGATTTGGAAGGAAAGGAATGAGAGAGTCTTCAACAATAAATCTTCCTTGCCATTGGTCATCATGCACAAGATCAGAGAGGAAGGAAAGGATTGGATTTTAGCCGGTGCTAAGAACCTGGCGGAGCTTGTGGGCTGACCTTTTTCCTTTCTTGGGGATCCTTTTCCCCTTTCCTTTTTTTTTCTTGGCAATAGCCAGACCTATGTTTGCTTCTCCTATATCAATATAAGGCAAAGCTCTTTTTGCCCCGTTTCAAAAAAAAAAATTGAATGGAAGCAGATATACCAGGTGTGGAACTAGTTTTTCTTTTTAGACAACATGGTTGCCATTTTTGCTGCTAGCTGTACGTATACATACTGGATATTCTATGCTTTCTGGTAAACTTATATGTATACATACTGAATATTCTATGCTCTATGGTCAACTACATTTTACTTTCAGAATGCAAATTCAGAAAAAGACAAAATTTGTTCAATTTTTGTACTCATTCAGAACAAATGAATGAGTACTATATGAAAATCAGTCGTCAAACAAGTGTTCGTGCCAATAAATTTTGGTATTGAACATTTTTACCAATAAATGTTGGTATTGAACATTTTTACTGTACTCCACATTTTTGGGGTTCAATTTCCAAATCAAACCAGACTGGAAACAGCAACAGACACATTCCTGAAACAGACAGGAAACCAGCCCGCAAATACACCTAGAAGTTCAAATCAAACCTTCAAGGGAAAAGAAGCTAGAGGGCCAAGAGGAAGCCAGCCCGCAAACTACTTGTATGGGCGAAAGGTCAACATTCTGACACTGCGCGTCCAACAGGGACTCGCAGTTCTAATCTGGGAGCTCCTATACCGCGCAGCAGGCGCCCGTTCGTGTGCTCCTGGCGCCTGCAGCGCCCCGCGCTGGGCTGGCCCATGAAACACGAAGCCTGGCGAATGCAAAAGCTCGCAAAAGAAAACGCGAAGCCTGGCCCATATTCATATTTGAATGGAAGCAGATATACCAGGCGTGGAACTAGTTTTTCTTTTTGGACAACATGTTTGCCATTTTTGCTGCTAGCTGTATGTATACATACTGAATATTCTATGCTTTCTGGTAAACTTGTATGTATACATACTGAATATTCTATGCTTTATGGTCAACTACATTTTACGAATGCAAATTCAGAAAAAGACAAAATTTGTTCAATTTTTTTACTCATTCAGAACAAATGAATGAGTACTATATGAAAATCAGTCGTCAATGTGTTCTTACCAATAAATTTTGGTATTGAACATTTTTACCAATAAATGTTGGTATTGAACATTTTTACTGTACTCCATATTTTTGGGGTTCAATTTCCAAATCAAACCAGACTGGAAACAACAACAGACACATTCCCAAAACAGACAGGAAACCAGCCCGCAAATACACCTAAAAGTTCAAATCAAACCTTTGAGGGAAAAGAAGCTAGCGGGCCAAGAGGGAGGCGGCCCACAAACTACTTGTATCGGCGAAAGGTCAATATTCTGACGCTACGCGTCCAACAGGGACTCGCAGTTCTAATCCGGGAGCTCCTGTACGGCGCAGCAGGCGCCCGTTCGTGCTCCTGGCGCCTGCAGCGCCCCGCGCTGGGCTGGCCATGAAATGCAAAGCCTGGTGAATGCAAAAGCTCGCAAAAGAAAACACGATTTTTTTGCTACATACAGGTTTCGAACTCACCATGTCGAGTTCGCATACAAGTACCTCCAGCCACACAAGCTACTTGCTTTTTATGATTAGAAACAGAGGCAAATGCTTAATAACAATGCTGCAGCGCTGTTTCATTGCAAAAATCTATCGCACCACTTAAATTTTTTGAGTAAAGAATGCATCAATTTGAAAAGGCATTCGTATAATCCATGAATTGAAAGGATAAGTTCACAAAAATGAAAAAAGTTCGTGAATTCGAAAAAAGTTCATTGGATTTGGAAAAAGTTTATTAAATTTGAAAAAAGTTCGTGAATTTGAAAAAAAATTCATCGAATTTGAAGAAAGTTCATATAATTTGAAAAAAAAAATCATGAACTTTGAAAAGTTCATAGAATTAAAAAAAATTCATTGAATTTCAAAAAAAGTTCATCAAATTTGAAGAAAAGTTCAACAATTTATAAAAAAAGTTCATCGAGTTTCAAAAAAGTTCGCAAATTTAAAGAAAAACTTTAGTAATTTAGAAAAGCGCGCAATAAATAAAAAAAATGAGAAGAAGAATAAACTGAGCTGAAGAACGAAATAAAAAGAGAAAAATGATCTGCCTTTACACTCGTGAGTGGATAGCCTACAACAGAAGGGTTGCAAGTTCGATCCCACACCCAGGTCTCTTTTTGACCTTTCGAAAAACAAGAAAAACAAGAAGGAAAAAATAGAATGGGCCAGCCCAGTTTGGACTGCTGCAGGCGCCCGTTTGCAAATTGCACGGGCGCCTGCAGCGCCAAATAGGAAATGCCTTCTAATCCTGGCAGCCGCAGTTCTTTTTTGCGTTGTTTTTTACAGCACTGGCTGCTCCTGCGTGGGCCGGCCCAGTCCCCCACCACATGATCCAAAGCGCGTTCGAGTCCAATGAAGCTCAACCGGGCCACGGATGCCTGAGGAGGCCCAGAATCCAGGCAACCTAGCCCTAGGGTTTGCAGCGGACGGGCAGATAGGAGTGGCCGTCCGTAGCAGGCTATCCAACGGCCACCGTGTGGTGTGTTGTGTATCGGAGAGAGAGGAAAGAGGCCTTTTTAGATGTTTCCGCCGCCGCCGCCGCCACTCCACTTCCCTTTCTTCCTCCTCCCACTCCCACTCCGCTTCCCCTTCTTCTTCCGCCGTCCGGCGGACTCTTCCTCTCCGTCTCGTGTTTGTCCATGAATCCGGCTCTGACTGCGACCTGATTCTCCTTCTTATTCTCCCCCCCTATAAATCTAAACAAATACCCTGTGTGAAAGATCCAGATCCACCATGTCGCTCAAAGGCTACCACGAAGCCTCACTGCATCCGCCGGCTGCGTATGATGCGGCGGCGGCGGCGACTGTGTGGGACTGGGGGGAAGCCCTCCTCGACAAGTTCGCCTACATGGTCCACAAGAAAGACCACCAAAAAAACCATACTTCCGCCCGCTGTACATTCAAGAGGAATTTGCACGACGACAGGGTGGTGGAGGTGGAGATGCAGGTCAGCCTGTTCTTGGCGCCGCCGCCTCGCGTCTCCTACTTCTGCTGCTCCGCCAACCTCACCGAAGACGACCACGGGGAACAACAAGGCACCCGCCGCCTGTTCGTCTGCGAGCCTTGGGTGATCGCCACGGAGGGTAACCTTGCCCTCCTCGCCCTCTGCCACGGCTACAACCCTGCCTACTACGGCGAAAGCAATAACTACGACTACTTCCTCTACGAGGCAGCAGCCTCACCGGCGGGGACGCCGAAACTCACCTGCCTCCCTCAAATCCAACCCGAGATGTTGCCAGCTATGGGAACTCACTGCTTCTCTACCGGCAGTATTGCTGTCGTGCGTTACAGCAGCAACATCCCCACCGCCGCCCACAAAATCCCCTTGACGCCCCCCACCCCCATCCTCAGCCCCGTCGTCGCCCTTCCCCGCCCCCAAAGTATCCCCTTCACGCCCCCCACTTCCATCCTCAACCCCTCCGTCACCGCATATTCTCAAGCCCGCCCCAAGGATGATGCCTGTGATGCCTACAGGATCGCGGCGCTCGCCTACGACTACTTCCACCCCAGCCATTCCGGATACTACCTCTGCACCTACGACTCCAAGGACCCTCGGTGGAGACGCACGCCCGCTGCCTCTCCAGAGTCACCACCGCCTGATGACTTTGTGCCCGGCAAGGTCATCACCATCGACAGCTCCATGTCCAGCTCCGGCTCCCCCCGTGGCATCATGGGCTGGGTCGACCTCTGGAGTGGCATGCTACTCTCCGACGTGCTCACTGCCTCCGACACCCTCTGCACCCCGCTCCGCTATCTCCCCCTTCCAGAGCCGAGGCAGCCGGAAAATTGCCTCCCTCTTGCCACAGACATTGCATACTTCTTTCGGGACATCGCCCTAGCCAATGACTCCGGCATCATCAGGTTTGTTGACCTTCAGGTCCACGCAGAACCCAGCCCGCGCTCGCAAACGCCTAGCGGCTGGACGGTGGTCACGTGGACCTTGGAGGGGCGGGCTTAGCGGGGGTCTGGATACCCTGTTTTTCAAGCAGGAGCATGAGATAAATTCCCGAGAAATCCACGGCTACAACCTGCCCCAGTCTCTCTTTGTTTCCAACCCCATCCTCAGCTCCCACAGTGATGGCGTCCTCTACCTCTTGACCAATGCCAGCAGCGAAAACACCAGGATGTCGAAGGTGATTGCTGTTGACCTCAACCAGAAGAAGCTGCTGGATGAGCAGATTTTCGACAAGCAAAGACCCAACCCCTACATGGGCACTATCATCTCCAGCTATCTCATGCCCGCTGCTGCAGGTACTGTACCATCGCCTCCCCTCCCCGTTAATGATAACATACGATCGATCAATATGCCTTGCTCAAATTCATTTGAGATCGATGTATACCATGGCATGAGTCTAGTTTAATCTTATCATGTGAGGTCAATCGATATGTTGGTTAATGAAGTAGTACAAGTTCATATATGACTTGAAAACCGACCGACCGACGCCTTTAACTTGGTGACAACAATATTTCCTTCCTGTTGACAAATTTCTTTTTCTTAACATGCATGGCTGTTCATTCTAGAACTAGCTAGAATTTTTCATTGTAGACTCTTTTATCTTATGGCTTTGTTAGTTGTGATTTTATTTTAATAAATGAGAAGGGCAAGGATTTGTTTTTCACAACAAAATCTGTTCCTTTTCTGTGCAGTTTCAAAGGAGAAGGAGCATATGAAGCGGCGTGCGCCCATGTCTATGGGATCCTCTCGCAAGAAGCAGCCTGCCTTCGCTAACCCAGCAGCCGTAGGAGGAAAGGGTGATGTCGGGGATGCAATGGACTTGTCACAGTAGGTGGTTTGTTTGGTGGTTTGATTGGGTACGAGTGCCCTTTGAGATGACTACAATAATGGATTATTTGCTCTCACAAGTTTCAAACCATGCCATCCCACCATCAGAGGAAGTAGTATGAATCAGAATTTTATTTATTAAGGTTATGATGGAGGTTAAATTAGGAGACGTATTATTAATATTTAAAGCTCCCTTCAGGTGCCTGTTAATTTGCTTACTATTATTATTGTGCTATAGGTAGCTAGTACAAGATGATGTCCCTGCATGGTTTGTAATCCCCTCCGTACCTGCTTTGTTTGACTTTGTACTATTGTTAAGGTTATTATGAATGTTTCGGCTGCATTTTGATCTTACTTATTATGTTAACTACTACTACTCTGTTTCAAAATAAGTGTCTCGATAGTGATCACAACACCGTGCAAAGTGTCAATCTTGTCAACACGAAGATCTGATTACGTTACTACAAAGTCATTCACGCATCATATATACATACTGGATTACTGGTCACTTGCAAGCAACTTCAGAATGGGTCCTATACCCAGATGTGGCACAAGTATTGGGTTGCTGCCTCCACCCGGGGGCAAATTCGTTTGTCTTACTCAGTTGATTGATATGGGGTCACGATTTTAAGCGCTCAAGACAGTTGCATGTATGCGATGTTGATGCTTCCATCTTATACGATGATCTGCCGTTTTTTGGTCGAGGTGATGAGCGCAACATGCACTGGCTCTCCTGAGAGGGAGATCTTGCCGAAACCAGAGGGATGTGGAGATTTGGGTTTGAGGAGGGACCTTTATGCCTTCAATATTGCCAAAATGCACGCAGAGGCTTGGTGAATTCTACAGGCCCCCCAAAATTCCTATGTGCTATCAAGCTCCATTATACAGGCGGTGGGTGCCAGAATTTATTGTGTATTTTCTCTTCAAATGAATTAACAGAAATACCTGATGCACCTTCATATATACGGAAAAAAAAAACCCAGAAGAGATGCAATGCAGATACGATAAATTTGTACAGTATGGCACGCTAGGTTTAGTTGCGAGCTGTTGAAGGTGAATACGATGGTGGTCAAAGAAATAATATAACGAAGTCCTGTGTTAGTTGCGAGCTGTTGAGGTGAATACGATGTGAGACTTGAGAAAGGTGAACAGGACTGGCGTAGAGTACCTTTACAAATTAGTTACAAATGCAAGTGCATGTCGAGCAGGCTAACGAAGTCCCTTTGTACACTAACAGAAGAGCCCTTCATGCTTTGTCAGACAGCTCGTTTGATGGTTGTGTGCATCTTAGCTATTCTGAGACAGGTGTCGCTCTTTATGCTTTGTATCTGTTCGATGCTACATTTTGAGTTAATAAAAGCATCCTTTGTTCAAGAAAAAACGCTAACGAAAGAGCCGGTATAGGACAAAGAGCTCACTTGCTCCGGGCCTCCCTTGCGTTAATTTAATGGTGTCTCATGGCTCGTGTGATGCGTGCGACTATTAAAACCAGCAAATGACCTACTAACACAGCTTTCATGGTGCTTTTGGGCTATTATCATATTGCATCCAGCCAAAGCACAGCGGCGCTGGCTTCTAGGGGCGTTGAGTCAGATCTGTTTCTCCATTGTACTATTGAAATTGAATTGAAGAGAAGAGAAAGCACGGCCATCTACCTAATGACAACGACAAATTCCTTCTTTTAAGGAGACCAATGATCCTTTAACTACTACTAAGCCGAGTTTGATGCGCCATGTTCCTGTCCAACAGCTTCTAGCAAGGCGAGGAGGAGACAATGAAAGATAGGAGCCATGGCTTGGCACTGGGGGTGAGCTTTCTCCTCCTCCTCATCGTCGCCGGCATCGCGCAGAGCGACAGAGAGAAGAACAAGACCACCGTGGTGAGCCATCTGCCTGGCTTCGATGGCCCCCTTCCCTTCTCCCTGGAAACAGGCTATGTGGAAGTGGACGACCGCAATGGCGTCCGCCTCTTCTACTACTTCGTTCAGTCGGAGGCCAATCCGGCGGAGGATCCCGTCTTGCTCTGGCTCACCGGCGGCCCGGGGTGCTCCGCCTTCTCCGGCCTTGTCTACGAAATCGGTAACTATTTGCTTCCATTTCCCATTATCATCATCATGCCGTGATTGATATGCTTAGCCATTTTACTTGTTGGTTGTTGCTGTTGCAGGTCCTCTCAGCTTTCAGCCTGATTCCTACACCGGTGGTGTGCCGGAGCTGGTGTACAGACCGGATTCTTGGACCAAGGCTAGTATATATTCCTCTTCTGCCAGCCACCCATCTGGGACCGAGACTCGGCCACCAACTAAACATGTATGTGAGCATAATTGCAGCTTCTAATTATGCTTCTGTCCAATCGTCACTAGGTTGCCAATGTAATCTTTCTGGATTCCCCTGTTGGAGCTGGCTTTTCATACTCTGCAACAGACCAAGGGTACAAGTCCTGCGACACCAAAGCCGTTGACCAAATTGCCATCTTCCTTACCAAGGTCTGTCTAATCACATACTAAGTATTTATCATCGTCTTATCACTCATAGGAGTATAGTAATTAGCTTTGCTTTACTCCATCGTACGTGCTTCTTATAATACTACTGTTCTACACTCCACTGCTTCTGAAACTTCCCATCTTCACACATTTCCTACTACTTTTACAAGTTGTGTTGTATGTACTATGTACACAATATTTTGAATTCATATAGGTAATTATTCTGAATTCTTATGATCATTGTTTTCTCCATATGCAGTGGTATGAGGAGCATCCACAGTTCTTATCGAATCCACTTTTCATTGCCGGAGATTCGTATTCTGGTTTAATTGCGCCACCGCTGACCTTTCAAATTGCTAAGGGTACGTAGAAACTTCTTTATTCCTGTTTCTTATTAGAATACTGCATTCCCCCCTATAAAATGGAGAACTTTGGGATGCAATACAACATATCTCTACTCAAATAACCCTTAAGGCCTTGACTTTAGTGTTAAACCCTCAGTGGTGTGCTTTAAATTACCTATCTCGTGCCCCTTTTCCAGGTATAGAAATGGGTGACAAGCCACTGCTTAATCTGAAGGTCAGACAACCTTTCTTTACTCTTGGAACAATTAACGCAGGATGTCTTTGTGTTGCCTTGTGAGTAGCTGCTAATGTTCTAACATATATATTGCTTCAGGGTTATATCATAGGCAACCCATTAACGGATCGCAAGTTCGATTTGCCAGCCAGAGTCCCATATGCCCATAGGATGGGTCTCATATCTGATGAGCAATATGAGGTGTAGAGGGAATCGCATCGTTTCTTTCTCATAGTATTGAGTTGAGTTATTTCACTCATTTGTGATGATTAAAATTTCTATTTTGCTCAACTTCAGACATACAGGGAAAGTTGTGGTGCGGACACCAGTATGAACCGAAACATACAATGCAAGAATTGCCATGATGCGATAGATAAGGTACAATAACTTCGAAATAAAGGGAACTGAAGGAAGCCCTTTTGTTTGAATTATTGATGATACTTTTTCTACCAAGTGTAGTGTTTGAAGGGCATAAACATACATCACATCCTAGAACCCGAATGCTCTTCTGAATACAATGGAAATTCAGATAGTGGCAGGACGCTGTTTGACTATGGTGGTGCAGAGCTTGGCTTGTCTGATATTTCTTCAGAGTGCAGAGTTAGTGACCAAGAGACTTAGCTTAAATTGCTTAAGATTGTGCTCTTTGCTAATTTTAATGAACATATCTATATTTTCTGCATGCAGGAGAAAGGATATAGCATGTCCGGCATCTGGGCAAACAACAGGTCAGTGAGAGAGGCTCTGGGTGTTCACAAGGGAACGGTTCCTTTGTGGCTAAGGTGCAACCACGGCACGCCATACACCACCGACATCAGGAGCATCGTGGAGTATCACCGGAGCGTGACCAGCAGAGGCTACCGGAGCCTGATCTACAGCGGTGACCACGACATGACCGTGCCTTTCATCAGCACCCAGGCGTGGATCCGCTCCCTCGGCTTCGCCGTCGTCGATGAGTGGAGGCCCTGGTATGCCACCGGCCAAGTTGCTGGGTAAGTTCAAGTGAGAGTTGTTCATTTTCTCCGATCAGCTTGTGGACAAGATCAAGGGAAACTTGTACCTTCTTGATGTATGGTGCCCTTGATTGAGCTACATTTCATTCCTTTTCTGTGCAGGTTTACAACGTTGTACGCTAATAACCTCACTTTTGCGACAGTCAAGGTACGCATAAGTGACTGGCTAGTTTGATGTATTTACTCTATTGTTAATTTGTCATGCCAAACAAGTGTTTCTTTGTTTGTTTGTTTGATCAGGGTGGTGGTCACACTGCTCCAGAGTACATGCCCAAGGAATGCTTGGCCATGGTCGATAGATGGCTCTCCGGCCGTCCTGTCTAACTCGTCTTCTCACGCGCATCACATGCGCTTCCTCACGCACATAAGGATTTTTGATTCAGGAAGAATACTATTCTACCACTTTAACCTACTACTATTAAGTTTGTCAATGTATAGCGCGACATGGTATATATAACATTTGCATGTTCATCGCCATCAAGGCAATACAAGTGTGATGATCCAGCCTATGCATCGATTGATGCATGCAACCTTCTATTATTGCATAGTTTTGAAACATCCAACATCACAAAAGGGAGTATAAAAGGAACAAAAGCTATCACAAGGTTGAAGACAACATAGATGATTACATGATGTCTCATGCGTCACTAATCATATTAATGTGTTGCTCGTAGAGTCCATGGACGCTCGATCGTCATCTTGCCGACCATAGGAACACATGCAAATCAATTAGTTGCCCTAAAGTCAACTGGAGTTCAGGTTCCAATTGCAGTCCATTACCTCGCGGACGGAATTCCACGCATAACGAGCAAACTCACACCCAAAAATATCTGGTGTTCATCCTCCGGCATTGCACACACTGCACACGAGCCGTTGGAAGGGCCATTGCGATTGGCCATGTTAAGCGAGGACGGTTGTATGTTACGAAGCAATTGACACAAGAAGACTTAACTTTGAGGGGAAGGGCAGTCTTTCAAAGGAATTTCATGCTAGCCAACCCCGGCCCAGCCAACAGCTATGTATAGAGGGATTTAACCGAGAATTGACCTAAGGATGATATGTGCCATGATACCTCATCAGACTCATTGGAGATTTGTGTACCCGCCACCATAACACAACGAAGATTCCAACTGTTGGCTTTAGTTAGGAACAAAGAGAGTCCAACAGCAGTGGCAGGTGGCGATTGACTAAGGGCCTCGGCGGCCGAGATATCTGGATACACCACAATGGCGTAGAGGTCCTTGAATCTCTGCTAGAGAGGTTTTGTGCCAACCCAAGAACCAAACCAAAATTTAGCCTAGCCGCTGTTGTGAACGTTGAACTTCGCCCCCAAAGCGAAAGCGGATCTAACCTAAGGGGAGCCACGAGCAGAGGATTCGAAGAAGTTTCCATTAGGATTTTTTTTCACCTTTCCATTAGGATTGTTTTTCCCCCTTAGCCGATCGGCCCACAAGTCAGTAGCATTTGGTGCTAGCTTTCAAATCCATTTACACAAGAGAGCAATGCTCATGAGTTTGGAATTGAGAATGTAGAGCCCTCCCTCGTTCTTCCGGCAGCAGATCACCACACACTTAACCATATGATATTTGCACTTCATGTCGGTTCCTTCCCAAAAAGAATTACGCTCTGAGCGTCCAACTTAGCATGCACTCCATCAACCAACAGGAATACTCCCATTGTGAAAATGGGAAAGCAGGATAGGCACGAGTTAGTCAAAATGAGACGAGTCCCCAAGGACAAGATGGTTTGTGAAAGTTTATCTTGAGACGAGACATTGCCTCAAAGCAAAGCAGCAGCAACAGCTTAACCGAGGCGATTTTGAAAACCCATCCGCCTGGGTTACAAAGTTTTACACGCGATACACGCAACCACAATTATCCACCAACACGATCGATCATATGCTACGAATTGTTCACATTCACCCGTCTGGCCACTGCTGCAAAGAATTTGTCATAGTTTCGTCCGCTTTGTCATAACCCTCTTTTCTTTCGAGAGAAGTGGCCAACATCGTACCCGTGGGCGACTCGGGGGCGATCTAGGGTTCCCTCGCGCCGCCACCTCCCCCTTCCCCTCCTCCTCGCCGCTGCCGGAGGCGGTCGCCGGGGCCCCTGCGCGGCTGCCTGTGAGGGCGGCGGCGAGGCCTCTGGCCGCTCCCTTTCGGTGGTGAGGGCCCGGATCTGTGGCGGCGGCCTCGCTGGTGCGGACGGCGCTCCTCCGGCGGTGGGGAGTGCTCGTCGGTAAGGTTGGCCGGATCCCCTCGGCTGCGCGGAGCGAGGCCCCGGTGGGCGCTGGTCGTGGCGCGGGGAGGCCCCGGACTCCCCTCGTCAGATCTGAGGCGTTCTGGTCTGCTCGCGATGCATGACCTCCGGCCGACCTGGCTCTCCGGCGTGCACGCGCCTGCTGATGCTGTGGCTGGTTCGGAGGTGGCGGCAGGGAGCTTGGCCGGGGGAAACCCTTGGCCGCCGGTGGTGGTCACGGCGTCGATGGCGTCCTGGACGCCATTCCCTCCTTGGTGGCGGCGGCGAGGCTCATCTTCCTCTGCCTCCCCCTTCCCCTGCGCCCGGGTGAAAACCCTAGCCCCGGTGACTAAGCGGTGGCGGCGCCACAGCGTCGTCACCTTCTTGAAGGCACCGACTCGGGCATGGGGATGCTGGGCGTGCGTGGCGAGCTCGTCTGGTTCCTGGTGGCGGCCCGTCTGATCTACTGCGTCACAGCTCCGGGCAGGTCTGGTGTTTCGTCCAGGCGGTGTGCTCCTTCCCCAAGTACTCCAGTGTGTCCGGCGGTGCGGCGCCCTCGAGCCTGGGCGAGAGGGGATAGTGGTCCCCTCTCCCGCCACTGTGATGTGTTGGTGGCGAGGGCAGCTGGCCTTGGAGAGCTCTGATTCTGTCCTGTGGTTGCGGTGCTCCTCTTTCGGCCGTGTCTCCGATGGCGACCTCGCCCTTCTGCAGCTTCCTGTTGTGCGCCGTGCTTGGGGCGTCGGCGACTCCTCTGCTACGGGTGCACTGATGGGCGAGACCTTGTAGCCGTTGCTTCTGCTTCATGCTCCATAGTCGTTTGCTTACCTTCCTTACCTTGTACCTGCCGTTTGAGGTTGCATCCCCTGTTTTTCTTTTGTTTGGAGTTGGACTAGCGTAGATGGTGGTCGTCGTCTGGCGTCATGGTGGCGTCGATGGCGGAGGATCCTGCCAAGGTTGGCATCTCAGTCTGCTCTGAAGATGGACCAGTGGAAGATGGCGGCGACGACATATGTGAGTGCGTCGGACCGGATTGTGCCCCGGACCCGGTATGTGGCTCGGTCGGGGCCTCCGGCTTTTGATGTTAGGCTTAGGTGAGTGGTCTGGGTAGTGGCCCAGCTAGCACCCCTTCATCATTTTGATGTTAGGCTTAGATGAGTGGCTTGGGTAGTGGCCCAGCTAGCACGCCTTCATCATTTGGATAGGAGTAGCGGCAAATGTTGCCAAGATGGCGGATTCAGACATATTGTTGTAATACTTTGTAAGGCCCTCGAGTATAATCAATAAAGTGGCTGCATGCATCCCTCAGATGCAGAGGCCGGGGGTCATCCTCCTTTTCTAAAAAAAAGTTGATCTAAATGGCATTCTGGGCCCCCGGACCAACTGCAAACACGAACCACATGAAGAAGAAGGAAGCCCAAAACAGTCTGGAAAGGAAATCCTCTCTACAATCATTGTTCCACTCCGCGTCCCTCTATTACATCGAGACTTTCGGATTTGCCGATGAAGAGTACTGCCATGGAGGGGTAGGATAATAATGTTGTTCGGACCTAAGAGCAACTCCAATGGGGCGACCCATTTCGTCCGCGGTCGTCCGTTTGGGTCGGCGTTGACAGAAAAGGCGGCCCAACGCGCCGACCCAAAACGGACGCGCGTCCATTTTTCGTCCGCGGGCGACCCATTCCCGGCCCATTTTTAAGCCTGATTTACGTCAGCGCGGACACGCGACGGACGCGCGCGCTCGCCTACTCCTGTCCCCGGGCCCGCTGGTCTGTGGCACACTGGCCTCCCGTCTCACCCTGCGGCCAACAAAGTAACCCTCCCGCCTCCTCCGTCGTCGCCGCCGTCGCCCATTTTTTCCGGCGACTCTTCCAGCTGCCGCCGCCTCCACATCCGCCCAGCAACGCCGCCCCTCCCCCCCGTCGCCCACCGCCGCTGTTTTGCCGCCGGGGAGCAAACTACTTCCCACCGCCGCTTCCCCCACCGCATAGCCGCCTGCGACCAAGAAGCCGCCTCGCCGCCCCTGCCACATCCGACCGGCACGCTCGTCGGACGCCGTCACACTCGTCGGATGCCGGCAGGGCAGCTAACTGGTCTGTGGGCGCTGCGACTCCCCTCGCCGGCCGTCTCCTCTCTTCCTATTACTCACATTGGTCATGCATATTTTCCGTCTAACTCCACTCCAATATCCATGTCTAATGTCTTAGTTTCTCCTGAACTTATTAAAAATCTTGTTTCTGTTCGTTCTCTTACACGTGAAAATTCTGTCACCGTTGAATTTGACGAATGTGGTTTTTCTGTTAAGGACGCTCACACCCGGATGGTACTCCACCGATGTGACAGCCCCGACGAGCTCTACCCGGTTCACTCCGCCACTTCCGCCGCCCCTGTCGCTCTCGCCACCGGAGTGGATCTTTGGGACGCTCGCTTGGGTCATCCCAATCCCGCCACCCTTCGTCATATACTTCGGAGTTTTTCTTTCACGTGTAATAAGAACGAGGATCACTCGTGTCATGCATGTCACCTCGGCAAACATGCTCGTCTCCCGTTTAATGCTTCTTCTCATGTTGCATCGTACCCGTTTGAGTTAATTCATAGTGATGTTTGGACATCTCTTGTTGCCAGTAATACGGGCCATCTTTATTATCTTGTCATACTTGATGATTTCTCGCATTATATGTGGATCTTCCCGTTGTGCCGCAAGTTGGATGCTATCTCCACTCTCGCCTCTTTCTACTCCTATGTTCTCACGCAGTTTGGTCATCCCATTCTCGCGTTGCAGACAGATAACGGGAAGGAGTTCGACAACCCCGCTGTTCGCACTCTTCTCACCACACATGGCACGATTTTTCGTCTCACCTGCCCGTACACCTCGCAGCAGAACGGTCGCGCTGAGCGTATCCTTCGCACTCTTAATGACTGCCTTCGGACACTCCTCTTTCACGCCAATGTGCCTTCGCGCTTTTGGCCTGACACTCTCGCTACCGCTTCACTCCTCATTAACATCCGTCCATGTCGCACTCGCGGGAACTTTGCACCTCATCACCTCCTCTTCGGTGCACCACCCTCTTATGATGAGCTTCGCATCTTCGGTTGTCTCTGCTACCCTAGCATCGCCGCTACTACACCTCATAAGCTTGCACTCGGCTCCGTCGCCTGCATCTTTCTCGGCTACCCACCTAACACTAAGGGCTACCGCTGCTATGATCCTGTCTCCCACCGTGTTTTCACCTCCCGACACGTTTACTTTGATGAGATGGTGTTTCTGTTTCAGCAGCAGGTACCCCTTGTCGCCTCATCGCCGCCGGCCACCGGCGGCCCCTCGGCGACTCCGTCAGGTGGACGGCCCCGCCCGGCTCTCGGACCGCCTCCGGGCTTTGGCGGTCCTCGCGCCGGGGGACGAGCTGCGCCTTGCGCCCCCACGCCAGCGCCTGCCCTCTCGGCCTCCTCGGCCGACCACGATGCCTCGGCTGGTGCCCCCCTTCACCCTCCGCCCCCGACTCGGGCGCCGCCGGCTCGGCCGCCTCGGTCGCCGCCTCGCCGGCCCCGTCGCCGGCCCCTTCCCCGACCCCGTCGTCGGCCGCCTTGCCGGTCCAGTCGCTGGCCCCTTCGTCGGCCGCCTCGCTGACTGCTTCATCGCCCGCCTCGCCGGCCGCTCCGGTGTTGCCGTCTGACCCTGTTAGACGGGCTAGGACAGGCATTCACCGTCCGAGCCTGCGGTACTCGGGCGATGAGTATGTCAAGCCCAAGATGCGACCCTATCCTAAAGGAACTCGAATGTCCCACCAAGGATAGAAGCGCATCTTGAAGACGCTTTTGCAAGGTGGATATCATTACATCAACATTACATAATAGATGGGGATACATACATAAGGCACAAATGCCACAAGAATACATCAACATCATACATGATAACAACATCCGACTACGGATGAAACATAAACAGAAACTCAAACGACATCCACCCTGCTAGCCCAGGCTGCCGACCTAGAACCTATCCCCTGATCGAAGAAGAAGCAGAAGAAGAACTCCAAAACAAGCAAACATCGCTCTCGCATCATGATCATCGCATAACCTGTACCTGCAACTGGTGTTGTAGTAAACTGTGAGCCACGAGGACTCATCAATCCCATTACCATGGGTATCAAGACTAATGGGTAAGGAAGGGGTAAAGTGGTGAGGTTGCAGCAGCGGCTAAGCAAAGTATGGTGGCTAACATACGCAAATAAGAGCGAGAAGAGAAGCAACGCAACGGTCGTCAACTAGTAGTGATCAAGAAGTGATCCTGAACTCCTACTTACGTCAAACATAACCAAGGAACCGTGTTCTCCTCTCGAACAACCCCGAAAGGAGACAATCATGGTTACGCACACGATTGGTGTATTTTAGAAGAGTTTACTTCAAGTTTACTACAACCGGATATTAACAAATTCCCATCTGCCACATAACCGCGGGCACGACTTTCGAAAGTTCAAAACCCCGCAGGGGTGTCCCAACTTAGCCCATTATAAGCTCTCACGATCAATGAAGGATATTCCTTCTCCCGGGAAGACCCGATCAGTCTCGGAATCCCGGTTACAAGACATTTCGACAATGGTAAAATAAGTCCAGCAAAGCCGCCCGATGTGTCGACAATCCCGATAGGAGTCGCACGTATCTCGTTCTCAGGACACACCGGATGAGACAAGCTACGAGTAAAACCAGCCCTCAAGTTTCCCCAAGGTGGCCCCGCAGGTTGCTCGGTTCGGACCAGCACCTAGAGAAGCACTGGCCCCGGGGGAGGGGGGGCTAAATAAAGATGACCCTCGGGTTGGCCGACCCAAGGGAAAGGTAATAGGTGAGGCAAATGTAAAACCAAGGTTGGGCCTTGCTGGAGGAGTTTTATTCAAGGCGATCTGTCAAGGGGGTCCCATAAATCACCCAACCGTGTAAGGGACGCAAATCAAGGAACATAACACCGGTATGACGGAAACTAGGGCGGCAAGAGTGGAACAAAACACCAGGCATAAGGCCGAGCCTTGCACCCTTTACCAAGTATATAGATGCATTAATTAAATAAGAGATATTGTGATATCCCAACATAAACATAATCCAACATGGAGAAAATCTTCATCTTCACCTGCAACTAGCAACGCTATAAGAGGGGCTGAGCAAATGCGGTAACATAGCCAAAACAACGGTTTGCTAGGAAGGGTGACAAGGGTTAGAGGTTCATGGCAATTTGGGAGGCTTGATAAGCAAGTGGTAGGTAACGCGGCATAGCAATAGAACGAAGCAACTAGCATAGCAATGATAGTAATGAGATTCAAGGTGACGGTCATCTTGCCTGAAATCCCGCTAGGAAGAAGAACGAGTCCATGAAGAAGATGAAGCCACGAAGACGAACCAAGCGTAGACGAACGAATCCTCACGATCACAACGAAACGGAAACTATCGAGAAGAAGCACACAACATGGTAAACACTCAACACGTGAACACGGCATGATGCTCAACCAAGTATGATGCATGACAAGGCTACATGAAGCTACTCATGGCAAGAGATGATGCACACAAGAACAACACATCAAAGCAAGTTTAAATGAGGCAGGAAACAACATATAACAATTCCGGTAAGTCCTCATATGCAAATTTCGAAATTGGTCCAGATCTGATTATAACACAATGTTGAAGTTGTTAATCATCAAGTTAAAATACACCAAAATGATCTACACGAAATTCTAGTCAAGTTTCATATAAAGTTTGTTTAATTCGGAGCTACGGCCTAGAAGATATGAGTAAAACAAGTTAAACATGGCATTGATGCAAAATGCATTCAAACATCAAGCAACACACTCCAAACATAGATGCTACAAGGTAACATGAAACTACATGCAAAACTAAGTCAGTTTCATATAGAGCACACTCAAAACGGAGCAACGGATCCACACATACACATGAAACAAGTTTAAAGGAGAAGCTGTCCAAAACAGCAACTAGGCATATTGCAAGGATCAAAACAACATTCTGCAGTACTACAACATGAAAACAAAAGGCATGGACATGATGTACAGGTAAAACATGACAAAACATGAACACTGAGCTATCTCCAGAAACTACTAGAACATGCTCAAAATGACATGGCAAGATTGCAAACAATAACAGTTTCAGCAAGTGAAACAACAACATTATGATAGCATGTTTGCAAGCATGGAACAGAGGCACATGATACCCAAAATTAATAAACATAGCATGTGAACAGATCACTCATAGCATACTACAAAGCATGTAATTGGAGCAACTCCAAAAGAAGCATAGATTAATCAATATCGAGCTCACAACATGGCATCATGAAGTTAACAGAAAAACTGGGACATCATTTAGGCATGTTCATGTCAATGAAAACATATGCTACAGGACATATATGAGGCATCAAAAGGCAGGCATGATAGATAATAACATGAACATGAAAAAATGTAATTAAGCATCTCCAGATTATGTATGGATTAATTGGTAGCATCAAGAAAACATAGCAACAAGATATAGCAGTTTCAACATTGACAGAATATTAACAGCAAGTAGCCCACTTCACAAGCTTGACGCACTCACTATAGAGCATATAAAATACATGGATGGCACTACTGTAAATATAACATGGAGCTGAACAAAACATATGTAGACATCATGCTCATAGGATGCACACACAAAATGCAACAAAAATGACAAATCATCAAGTTATAACAGTTTCAGCAGGTTAACATCATATAGCACTCTTGCAACGATGATTAGGGCATGAAGATGAACTCAAACAAGCATGGCACGATGGAACAAAATAGGGAGCATCTCATGATGAACATTTTGATATATCATATGCACAAAACGGTGTTATATGCATGAAGATACGGCTGGTCACACATGTGCACATGATATGAAAAACTTCAGGACTTAGTGGAAAATTCACCTCGCGAAAAGCTGGACGAGGATGTACCGGAACGGAGGGATCCGGGCACGGGAATCCGTTTGGTTGGAGGGGCCGGTGGATCTGGTCCCGGTTGGCCAGATTCGGGCAAGGACGGCGGCGGGGCGCTCCGGCGAGCGGCGCGGTGGCTGGAGCCGGCGGGGTCGACGGCGGGACGAGGGCGCGGCACTCCGGCGAGCGGAGCGCGATGCAGCCGGCGGCGAGCCGCGGCGGCCGAGACGGGGCGGCGCGGTGAAGTGGTGGCGGCGGCGGCGCGTGGAGTTGCGGTGGTGGCGGCGCGCGGGAGCCGGCGAGGAGGCCGGCCGGCGGAGCGGCGGCGCAGCCGGCGGCGGCGAGCGGTGGCGGAGGACGGGCCCGGCGCGGCCCGGTTCGGCCCGGGGCGGGCCGGATCTAGGCCCCTGGTGGCCGGCGTGGTGAAGGCGACGGCGGGGGTGACGTGGCGCTGCGGGATTGGGCGCGGGGCGGCGGAGGATGAGGTGGCAGCGCGCGATTGGCCGAGGCGACGTGGCTGCGGGCGGTGGACGTGTCCGGCCATCGGCGGACGCGTCCGGCGGCGCGGAGGAAGAGGAGGGCTAGGGTTCATGCCCGAATTTGGAGGGGGAGGCACCTATTTATAGGTAGAGGGAGCTAGGAGAGTCCAAATGAGGTGCGGTTTTCGCCCACATGATCATGATCCAACGACCGATAGCATGGAAGAGGTTTTGCTGGGCTAATGGGTTGTAGTGGAGGGATGCTGGGCTGCAAAGAGAGAGGGGTTTCGGGCTACGCGGTTAACCGTTGGGGCATCAAACGACCTCCGAATGGAACGAAAATTGACAGGCGGTCTACCTACACTAAAACAACACTGCACGCCAAGTTTCATCCCATTCCGAGAACATTTTTATGCCACCCACGAAACAAGGTCTGAGAGGTACAACGGGTGCGTGTGAGAGTGTCGGAATGCGAAACGGACAACGGGGAGAATGACCGGATGCAAGTTTTAAAAACATGAGGATGCAATGCAGATGATGACATGGCAAAATGCAACACGCAAGCACATGACATGGCAATGGTGACGAATAAACGGAAGACACCTGGCGCATCGAATCCGGGGCGTTACAACTCTCCTCTACTAACAAGAGATCCCGTCCCGAGATCTTAGGACCGAGACGGGAGAGAAAGAGGATGAGGTGAAACAAGAGCTGAAGAGGGAACGAAAAGCGAAGAGGTTGAGACAACAATGAAAATGATTTGAAATTGATCTTGGAAAATCATCTGACTGATGAAATTCATACTTACGTCAAACTTCGAAAATAATTTGAGAATAACTCCGGGAAAATTAGAAGAGTCAGGTAAGATCCTGGGAAAAGACCTGTTGGTTAGGGCCCACTGAAAGAAAACACCGTCGAAAAAGGATTGTTGAATGAGAAACGATGCACCGGAATGATTGAAAGATTTGAATGAGGTGACAACCTCGAAATAATTGAATGCAAACACGAATCTTCTGAGATATCTCCAGCACTCCGGAATGATTAAATGGCGAGAGGCGAACGATCAGAGGGAAATATTTGAGCTGACGGAAAGAAAATGATCGAAACCGAAAAATTAAACTGGATCCACCAGAAAAGGAAATGAGACGAATAACGATTGAGTTGACGAGAATTCACCGGTTGGAACAATTGAGAAAAGACTGAAGAAACTCCGCACGAATGAAATTGATTGCTCGAATAAAGGCTCAGACTCCGGGAATAAAAAGGGGTGGGAGGGCGGGAAAAACACAGGCAACTTGGAACGGGGAATCGATGAATAATTGAACGGAAAAAAACGCCGGTTGAAATGATCGAGGAGAGAATGCAAAGGCTTCGCACGAGTAGGATGGATACTCGATTATGGACTCCGGTTCCGAGAAGAAGAAGGGTGGGCCGGTGGGAAAAAGAAAGATAACTTCGGATGGAGAAAAAAAAACAACATCGGTTTAGAAAGGACTGAGGACTGATCTTGCAAAAGATGACGAGGATCGAAACCACTCGAAGAGAAGTGCGCCGGATTGAGAAGAGGATGGACAACGCACAAAAACTAACCACGTGATCCTAAATAACAATTTGAAGGGGAAGAGAAGTAAGTCGAAACACCTATGTCAAGATTTCTCACCAGAGCGACGAAGGGGCAGAGGAGTAAAAAGAAGTCCTACTCTCCGATATAACTAGACTCAGAAAAAGTTTTATTCTAGACTCAACAACGGCCAAACTACACGATCAATCAAGGGGGCTCCTATGGTCGGTCGAGGCTCTGATACCAACTTGTCACGCCCAAGATGCGACCCTATCCTAAAGGAACTCGAAGGTCCCACCAAGGATAGAAGCGCATCTTGAAGACGCTTTTGCAAGGTGGATATCAGTACATCAACATTACATAATAGATGGGGATACATACATAAGGCACAAATGCCACAAGAATACATCAACACCATACATGATAACAACATCCGACTACGGATGAAACATAAACAGAAACTCAAACGACATCCACCCTGCTAGCCCAGGCTGCCGACCTGGAACCTATCCCCTGATCGAAGAAGAAGCAAAAGAAGAACTCCAAAACAAGCAAACATCGCTCTCGCGTCATGATCATCGCATAACCTGTACCTGCAACTGGTGTTGTAGTAAACTGTGAGCCACGAGGACTCAGCAATCCCATTACCATGGGTATCAAGACTAGCAAAGCTTAATGGGTAAGGAAGGGGTAAAGTGGTGAGGTTGCAGCAGCGGCTAAGCAAAGTATGGTGGCTAACATACGCAAATAAGAGCGAGAAGAGAAGCAATGCAACGGTCGTCAACTAGTAGTGATCAAGAAGTGATCCTGAACTCCTACTTACGTCAAACATAACCCAAGAACCGTGTTCTACTCTCGAACAACCCCGAAAGGAGACAATCACGGTTACGCACACGATTGGTGTATTTTAGAAGAGTTTACTTCAAGTTTACTACAACCGGATATTAACAAATTCCCATCTGCCACATAACCGCGGGCACGACTTTCGAAAGTTCAAAACCCCGCAGGGGTGTCCCAACTTAGCCCATTATAAGCTCTCACGATCAATGAAGGATATTCCTTCTCCCGGGAAGACCCGATCAGTCTCGGAATCCCGGTTACAAGACATTTCGACAATGGTAAAATAAGTCCAGCAAAGCCGCCCGATGTGTCGACAATCCCGATAGGAGTCGCACGTATCTCGTTCTCAGGACACACCGGATGAGACAAGCTACGAGTAAAACCAGCCCTCAAGTTTCCCCAAGGTGGCCCCGCAGGTTGCTCGGTTCGGACCAGCACCTAGAGAAGCACTGGCCCCGGGGGGGGGGCTAAATAAAGATGACCCTCGGGTTGGCCGACCCAAGGGAAAGGTAATAGGTGAGGCAAATGTAAAACCAAGGTTGGGCCTTGCTGGAGGAGTTTTATTCAAGGCGATCTGTCAAGGGGGTCCCATAAATCACCCAACCGTGTAAGGGACGCAAATCAAGGAACATAACACCGGTATGACGGAAACTAGGGCGGCAAGAGTGGAACAAAACACCAGGCATAAGGCCGAGCCTTGCACCCTTTACCAAGTATATAGATGCATTAATTAAATAAGAGATATTGTGATATCCCAACATAAACATAATCCAACATGGAGAAAATTTTCATCTTCACCTGCAACTAGCAACGCTATAAGAGGGGCTGAGCAAATGCGGTAACATAACCAAACAACGGTTTGCTGGGAAGGGTGACAAGGGTTAGAGGTTCATGGCAATTTGGGAGGCTTGATAAGCAAGTGGTAGGTAACGCGGCATAGCGATAGAACGAAGCAACTAGCATAGCAATGATAGTAATGAGATCCAAGGTGACGGTCATCTTGCCTGAAATCCCGCTTGGAAGAAGAACGAGTCCATGAAGAAGATGAAGCCACGAAGACGAACCAAGCGTAGACGAACGAATCCTCACGATCGCAACGAAACGGAAACTATCGAGAAGAAGCACACAACATGGTAAACACTCAACACGTGAACACGGCATGATGCTCAACCAAGTATGATGCATGACAAGGCTACATGAAGCTACTCATGGCAAGAGATGATGCACACAAGAACAACACATCAAAGCAAGTTTAAATGAGGCAGGAAACAACATATAACAATTCCGGTAAGTCCTCATATGCAAATTTCGAAATTGGTCTAGGTCTGATTATAACACAATTTTGAAGTTGTTAATCATCAAGTTAAAATGCACCAAAATGATCTACACGAAATTCTAGTCAAGTTTCATATAAAGTTTGTTTAATTCAAAGCTACGGCCTAGAAGATATGAGCAAAACAAGTTAAACATGGCACTGATGCAAAATGCATTCAAACATCAAGCAACACACTCTAAACATAGATGCAACAAGGTAACATGAAACTACATGCAAAACTAAGTCAGTTTCATATAGAGCACACTCAAAACGGAGCAACGGATCCACACATACACATGAAACAAGTTTAAAGGAGAAGCTGTCCAAAACAGCAACTAGGCATATTGCAAGAATCAAAACAACATTCTGCAGTACCACAACATGAAAACAAAAGGCATGGACATGATGTACAGGTAAAACATGACAAAACATGAACACTGAGCTATCTCCAGAAACTATTAGAACATGCTCAAAATGACATGGCAAGATTGCAAACAATAACAGTTTCAGCAAGTGTAAAACAACAACATTATGATAGCATGTTTGCAAGCATGGAACAAAGGCACATGATACCCAAAATTAATAAACATAGCATGTGAACAGATCACTCATAGCATACTACAAAGCATGTAATTGGAGCAACTCCAAAAGAAGCATAGATTAATCAATATCGAGCTCACAACATGGCATCATGAAGTTAACAGAAAAACTAGGACATCACTTAGGCATGTTCATGGCAATGAAAACATATCCTACAGGACATATATGAGGCATCAAAAGGCATGGCATGATAGATAATAACATGAACATCAAAACATGTCAACTAAGCATCTCCAGATTATGTATGGATTAATTGGTAGTATCAAGAAAACATAGCAACAAGATATAACAGTTTCAGCATTTCAGAATATTAATAGCAAGTAGCCCACTTCACAAGCTTGACGCACTCACTACAGAGCATATAAAATACATGGATGGCACCACTGTAAATATAACATGGAGATGAACAAAACACATGTAGACATCATGCTCATAGGATGCACACACAAAATGCAACAAAAATGACAAATCATCAAGTTATAACAGTTTCAGCAGGTTAACATCATATAGCACTCTTGTAACGATGATTAGGCATGAAGATGAACTCAAACAAGCATGGCACGATGGAACAAAATAGGGAGCATCTCATGATGAACATTTTGATATATCATATGCACAAAACGGTGTTATATGCATGAAGATACGGCCGGTCACACATGTGCACATGATATGAAAAACTTCAGGACTTAGTGGAAAATTCACCTCGCGAAAAGCTGGACGAGGATGTACCGGAACGGAGGGATCCGGGCACGGGAATCCGTTTGGTTGGAGGGGCCGGTGGATCTGGTCCCGGTTGGCCAGATCCGGGCAAGGATGGCAGCGGGGCGGTGGCCGGAGCCGGCGGGGTCGACGGCGGGACAAGGGTGCGGCACTCCGGCGAGCGGAGCGCGGTGCAGCTGGTGGCGAGCGGCGGCGGCCGAGACGGGGCGGCGCGGTGCAGTGGTGGCGGCGGCGGCGCGTGGAGTCGCGGTGGTGGCGGCGCGCGGGAGCCGGCGAGGAGGCCGGACGGCGGAGCGGCGGCGGCGCGGGGCATGCGGGGGCGGCGGCGGCTGGGCGACGGGGCGGCGAGCGGTGGCGGAGGACGGGCCCGGCGCGGCCCGGTTCGGCCCGGGGCGGGCCGGATCTGGGCCCGGGTGGCCGGCGCGGTGGAGGCGACGACGGGGGTGACGTGGCGCTGCGGGATTGGGCACGGGGCGGCGGAGGATGAGGTGGCGGCGCGCTATTGGCCGAGGCGACGTGGCTGCGGGCGGTTGATGTGTCCGGCCGTCGGCGGACGCGTCTGGCGGCGCGGAGGAAGAGGAGGGCTAGGGTTCATGCGCGAATTTGGACGGGGAGGCACCTATTTATAGGTAGAGGGAGCTAGGAGAGTCCAAATGAGGTGCGGTTTTCGCCCATACGATCATGATCCAAGGACCGATAGCATGGAAGGGGTTTTGCTGGGCTATTGGGCTGTGGTGGAGGGGTGCTGGGCTGCAAAGAGAGAGGGGTTTCGGGCTACGCGGTTAACCGTTGGGGCATCAAACGACCTCCGAATGGAACGAAAATTGACAGGCGGTCTACCTACACTAAAACAACACCGCACGCCAAGTTTCATCCCATTCTGAGAACATTTTTATGCCACTCACAAAACAAGGTCTGAGAGGTACAACGGGTGCGTGTGAGAGTGTCGGAACGCGAAACGGACAACGGGGAGAATGACAGGATGCAAGTTTTAAAAACATGAGGATGCAATGCAGATGATGACATGGCAAAATGCAACACGCAAGCACATGACATGGCAATGGCGACGAATAAACGGAAGACACCTGGCGCATCGAATCTGGGGCGTTACAAAGTACCTCCTCGCTGCCTCCACCGCGGAGCCGTCTCCTGTTCCCACGTCCGCTCGCGCAGCCCTCTGTGATCCTCACTGGCTCGCGGCGATGCAGGAAGAGTTCGACGCTCTTCAGCGGAACCGTACCTGGACACTAGTTCCCCGGCCTCCTCGCGCCAATGTCATCACCGGCAAGTGGGTTTTTCGCCACAAGACCCGCTCGGATGGTACACTTGAGCTCTACAAGGCTCGCTGGGTGGTTCGTGGTTTTCGTCAGCGCGCTGGAGTTGACCTCACTGAGACGTTTGCCCCGGTTGTTAAACCGGGCACGATCCGCACCGTCCTCCAGCTTGCGGTGTCCCGAGGCTGGCCCGTTCATCAGATGGATGTCTCCAACGCCTTCCTCCACGGCCATCTTGAGGAGCAGGTTTATTGTGAGCAGCCCACCGGCTTCGTCGACGCATCTCTTCCTGGCTGTTGGGGATATAGCTATTGGTGTACCCCGCCTAGGAGGGGCCGGGTTACACTGGACGAGCCGTTACCTGAAGCCCAAGTCACACTCTGAAGATGGCGGTTCAGATAAAGGCCCAAAGCCCAAGGGCGATTTAAGGCCCGTAGTGATAACCCGCCGTGATGGCATGACTTGTATTGTAAGGAAAGATTAACTAGTCACCGAGCCAGACACTGTCTATGAGCCGGCCGGGACTATGTGAGCCGCCTGGTGTTGACCCGTATATATAAGGGGGCAGCCCAGCGGCGGCTCAGGGCAAGTAACAATAGATCGAGGGCTAGGTCAAGCAGATTCGCTCCCTAGTCATCGAAACCTTAGTAACATCTCAACTGGACTAGGCTTTTACCTTCACCGTAAGGGGCCGAACCAGTATAAACCCTCGTGTCCTTTGTCCCGATTAACCCCTTCTTGCTTCCTAATTGCGATGGCCCTACGACTAAGTCCTTTTGCTAGGACATCTGCCGTGACAATTCCACGACAGTTGGCGCCCACCGTGGGGCCAGCGCATGGTGGATTTGAGTTCTTGAAGGGAAACTTCGAAGGGCTCAAGGGATACGTTGTGGGCCGGATGACCAAGAGTCGTCGCGGCAAGCTCTACATCGATGACGAAGGCTGGGGCCCCGACGCCGGCTCAATCGAGTACGGATACCGGTTCCCCTTTGGTGGCATCCACGTTTTCATCGGCCGGATTGGTGAGCCGGGCCCTGAGCCGGACATCTGCACCAACATCATCGAGACGGCTCAGCGTGCGAGACCCGCCCGAGCTCCGCCTGCCATGAAGCATGACTTCGTGGGTTGCATCCATAGAGTGGAACTTTCTGAAGCATCGGTGGATGACGGTGAAACGACTATCTACTCTGATGATGCATCGTCTACAGGGGAGACAGATTCATTATACCAGTTGCCAGACGGCGGGCTCGGGGGCTGTTCCGATGGCAGCAACATTCCGGACCCCTTTGAGCCGCCTAGCCGGGTGGGGATCTTCATGGCTGGTACACAACCCGACCAAAGCTCTACAGCGGCGACCGCAATAATCTCCGGGTCAGTGGCAGCCGGGGCAGGAGGCCCTGTGCGCCCACCGGCTCAGGTTCTAATAGATCTCATGGACTAATTGATGGCCCTGTTAACCGCTATAGTCAACCCGGCGGACCAGGTGGAACATGACGCGGCAGTGGCCCGGGTACGTGAGGAGATAGTGCAAGCCAAAGGAGACTTGGCGGCCGAGGATACCAGATTGGCTGCAGAGCGGGCGGCTTTGGACGCTCGGGGCCAGCAGCTGCAGTCAGAGGCGTTCCGGCTCACGATGGACTTAAATGCATCTAATGAGGTGATGAGGAGGAGGCACCAGAAGGCTCAGTCTCGCCTACCACCTGTGTATGATCCTAGGAATTTTTTGCGCACACCCGGCGAGGGTCCCAGTAACCCGCCAGATATGAACCTGGTTGCGACACCCGGGGCGGGAGCACCGGTTCAGCCGCGTATGGTGGAGCCCCCTCGCGCGAACCTTACACCGCCTCAGTATGTACCAACACCACCGGGTCTTTATTCTAACCCGTTGGAAAACATGATCGCCGCAGTGGCGCGCTTGGCGGCTCTCCCAGCAGAGGGCGACTCTCCGACGGCGATCGAAACACGAAGGGTCAGAGAGCTCCTTCAAACGGCATTGGCGCAGCAGGAGGCTTATTCTTATAGTCGAGACAGGATTCATTCGACGCCTCGCCCACGCCAGAGCCCGAGTTATAGCAGGCGAATGGAGTCCACAGCCATGTCAAGTAATGCACAGCGGCGTGGACATAACCCGGCGCACGATTTAAATCATCAGGCGGTTGAGCAGGCGGCTTACCAGCCGGTTCTGGTTTATCCCGCAGTTTCGGTCGAGACAGGTGTGGCCACAAGGACCGGCGGAGTCCCATGTTTGGTGCCGGCTCTACGCAATGAGTGTTTGCCCAAGGATTTCAAAGGGCCCCGAAAGGTGCCAAATTATACAGCCGACTTACAGCCTGGAGCCTGGATTGAGAGCTATGAAATGGCAATGGAGTTGTTGGAGGTCAGTGATGCGGCCATGGCTAAGTATTTTACCATGATGTTGGATGGAACGGCCCGGACCTGGTTAAAGGGACTGCCACCCAACTCCATTGGGTCCTGGGCCGAGTTAAAGGCCCGGTTTATCCAGAACTTCAAGGACACATGTAAGCAGCCCATGTCAATCGTGGATTTAACCAATTGTAAGCAGGAGGAAGGCGAGTCTACAACTCATGTGGTGCGCCGGGTTAAGGAGATAATACATTCATCTGATAAGATGGATGCCGGTTCTGCGGTCCTGATGTTGGAAAAGAATTGCCGTTTTGAGCCTTTAAAGCAGAAGTTGGGGCGGCTCAAGCATGATTGTAATGATATGGGGCAGCTGATGGCAGCTCTAGTGAAGTATGCCGGTTCTGATAGTACCAAGGACCCTGTGTCTGATGAAGAGAAGGCGGGAAGGGAAAGAAGAACGGCAATGGCAAGGGTAATCAGCATAACCCGGCGAACCAAGGAGGTAACAAGCGTAAGGCGGATGGTAATTCGGAGTTTGTGGCCAACACCAATTCACAAGGTAACGGTCAGCGACGTAAGGGGAGGCTCCCTCCTCAGTCCAGCGGGTCAGGTCCTACTCTCGAGCAGTTGTTGAATGAGCCTTGCCCAAGACACGACACTCGGGAGAAGCCGGCCATGCATCTGTGGAAGGATTGCACGATCATGAAGGCTTTCAAGAATTACAACATATATGATGGTGGTCCTGGGCCCACTGGCGGCTCAGGAGGAGGCGACTTTCATGGCCCGGGAGGCGGCTCACAGCCGAATTATCAAGGCCCTCCGGGTGGCCAAGGTGGCTATAATCAGCATTCTGGCCAAGGAAATCAGCAGCAGCAGTCCGGGTATCAGAGTAACCCGAAGCAGTTGAATAGTGGGCAGTATCATGTATTCACCACTAGCTTATGCAAAAGGGATCCGAAGCTTCATAAAAGGGCGGTTAACGCTGTTGAGCCAGCAGTTCCGCGTTATCTAAGGTGGTCAGAACAGCCGATCGTGTGGAGCAGAGAGGATCACCCCCCAAGGGTGGATAATCCGGGTCACTTAGCCTTGGTGGTGGCACCCCAAGTGGGAGGATATAAATTCACCAAGGTGTTGATGGACGGAGGTAGCAGTATCAACATCCTTTACTATGACACCTTTCGTCGCATGGGGTTGACTGATAAGGATTTGAGAACATCCAACACGGTTTTTCATGGAGTGGTGCCTGGTAAGTCGCCGTATCCGGTAGGCAAGATTGAGCTGGAGGTGGCTTTTGGGGATGAGTATGACTCTCGGGCTGAAAAACTGACGTTTGAAGTGGTCAAGATCCGGAGCCCGTACCACGCTTTGTTTGGGCGTCCGGCTTATGCCAAGTTCATGGCCAGGCCTTGTTATGTTTATCTGCAGCTCAAGATGCCAGGTTATAAGGGTACCATCACAGTGCATGGAAGCCGGAAAGTAGCCTTGGAATGCGAAGAAGGAGATGCTGAGTCTGTTTGTGCGGCAGAGGAGCTGAAATTTTATAAGGACAATGTTGACCCGGCGGACATGACTTCTCTAAAAAAGCCAACTACGGAGCATGAGCCAGTGATGAAGTTTAAGTCGGCTAATGATACCAAGCTTTTCGATTTCGTCCCTGGCGACTCATCCAAGCAGTTTACTATCAGTGCAACCCTGGATCCTAAATAGGAAAGCGAGCTCATCAAGTTCATCCGTGAGAATCGGGACATCTTTGCATGGAAACCTTCAGACATGCCGGGTGTACCGAGAGAACTTGCTGAGCACTCTCTTAATATTGATCCGAAGTTTAAGACGGTCAGGCAGTTCCTCCGGCGGTTTAATGAAGAAAGGCGTGAGGCTATTGGTCAGGAAGTGGCTCGGCTCTTGGCTGCTGGGTTTATTGTTGAGGTTTTTCACCCGGAGTGGTTGGCTAACCCGGTGCTCGTGCTAAAGAAGAACGGCACCTGGCGCATGTGTGTGGACTACACGGACTTAAACAAAGCCTGTCCAGCTGATCCTTTTGCTCTCCCTCGTATTGACCAAATTATTGATGCTACGGCGGGTTGTGAGCGCCTAAGTTTTTTGGATGCTTATTCTGGTTATCATCAGATCAAAATGGCAGTTAAGGACCAGGAGAAGACAGCGTTCATCACTCCCTTTGGAGCCTTCTGCTATGTATCTATGCCTTTTGGGCTTAAGAGTGCCCAGGCGACTTATCAGCGATGTGTACAGAATTGCCTTCATAAGCAGATTGGGCGCAACGTGCACGCTTATGTGGATGACATTGTGGTAAAATCCAAAGAGAAGGAGACCCTGATAGATGATTTAAGGGAAACTTTTGACAATCTTTGGGTTTACAAGATGATGCTTAACCCAGAAAAGTGTGTCTTTGGAGTACCAGCTGGTAAGCTTTTGGGTTTTTTGGTTTCCAACAGGGGGATTGAGGCTAACCCGGAGAAGATTAAGGCAATCACTTCTTTGGCCAAACCAAAGTGTATCAATGATGTTCAGCGCTTGGCGGGTCGCATTGCTGCTTTAAGCCGGTTCATAAGCCGGCTGGGTGAGAAGGCCATACCGCTGTATCAGATGATGAAGAAGAGAGACGATTTCGTCTGGAGTGACGCTGCTAATGCTGCTTTTGAGGATTTGAAAAGGAAACTTGCTGAACCGCCAGTCCTTGCTGCTCCGGTTGATAAGGAGCCTTTGTTACTATACGTGGCGGCTAATGCAGGAGCCGTCAGTGTGGCCATTGTGGTGGAACGCAAGGAGGCTGGCAAGGAGTATCCGGTTCAACGGCCGGTTTATTACGTCAGTGAGGTACTGATTGAATCTAAGCAACGTTACCCACATTGGCAGAAGCTTGTGTATGGGGTGTTCATGGCAAGCCGGAAGCTCAAGCAATACTTTCAAGGCCATCCTATTACGGTGGTAAGTTCTGCCCCTTTGGGAGATATCATTCAAAACAGGGAAGCCACAGGACGAGTCGCCAAGTGGGCCATTGATCTTGGGCCTCATGGTCTAAAATATGTGCCACGCACGGCTATCAAATCTCAGGCGTTGGTAGATTTTATTAATGATTGGACAGAGCTTCAAGTGCCTGAGGAGAAGCCAGATAACACATACTGGATGGTTCATTTTGATGGATCCAAGCAACTAGAGGGCTCGGGGGCTGGAGTCGTATTAACTTCCCCTCGAGGTGACAAGTTTTATTATGTGCTACAGTTAATGTTTCCCTGTACTAATAATGCAGCTGAATATGAGGCCTTGCTCCATGGTCTCCGGATGGCTAAGGAGATGAACTTGAGCCGGGTAAGATGCTTCGGCGATTCAGATTTGGTGGCTCAGCAAGTATCAGGCAAGTGGGATTCCAAAGATCCTCTCATGGCGGCTTACCGACGTGAGGTTGATGCCATTGCTGGACACTTCAAGGGTTACATAGTGGAGCACATTGATCGCAGAAAGAATGAGGCGGCTGACGCCTTAAGCCGGCTGGGCTCTCAGTGTAAGCCGGTGCCGCCTAACACTTTCTTGGATATTTTGCACAGCCCTTCTGTTAAGTTGCCTACGGAGGAAGACTTGGCGGTCCCAGACCCGGAGGCGCAGTTGGTGGCGGCTCTCCATGCTATTCCAGATTGGACAGTGCCATACTTGGCTTATATGACCCGGGGAGAGTTGCCAGAAGATGAAACTTTGGCCAGGCAGATAACCCAGCGGTCTAAGTCAATGACGATTGCTAATGGAGAGCTCCATCGTCGCAGTACCACAGGGGTGTTTCAACGTTGCGTCTCTCCTGAGGAGGGTCAGACGATACTCCGTGAGATTCATGAAGGGGATTGTGGTCATCATGCCGGCTCAAAATCTCTTGTGGCCAAGGCTTTCCGTCATGGTTTTTACTGGTTGACGGCTCATGCTGACGCAGAAGATCTGGTTAGCAGGTGTGATGGTTGTCAAAGGTTCTCACGAAGGGCTCACGTGTCGGCTCAAGAGTTGAGGATGATTCCAATAACTTGGCCGTTTGCAGTCTGGGGGCTTGATATGGTCGGGCCTTTCAAAAGGTCGGCAGATAAAAAGACCCACCTATTGGTGGCGGTTGATAAATTCACCAAGTGGGTTGAGGTAGAGCCGGTCAGTAAGTGTGATGCAACCACGGCGGTTCAGTTTATGAAAAAGGTGATTTTTCGCTTTGGGTTTCCACATAGCATTATTACTGACAATGGTACAAATCTGTCCAAGGGTGCCATGGAGGAGTTTTGTCAACGTGAGCACATCCGGCTTGACGTCTCTTCTGTCGCTCATCCTCAGTCCAATGGCCAAGCTGAAAGAGCCAATCAGGAAATCTTGAAGGGCATCAAGCCCCGGCTCATGGTTCCTTTGAAGAGGACGCCGGGTTGCTGGGTAGAAGAGCTGCCCTCTGTGGTATGGAGCATCAATACCACCCCCAACAGGTCCACGGGTTACACGCCCTTCTTCATTGTTTATGGTGCCGAAGCAGTGCTTCCAAGTGACATCCGTCATGACTCACCCCGTGTGGCGGCTTACATGGAAGTTGATAATGAGCAGGCTCGTCAGGGTGCACTTGACCTATTGGATGAGAATCGTGACTTGGCAGCAGCTCGTTCGGCGATCTATCAACAAGACCTACGCCGCTATCACAGCCGCCGGGTTAGATCCAGGACCTTTCAAGAGGGTGACTTGGTGCTCCGGCTCATCCAGGATCAAACAGATGCACACAAGCTGTCCCCGCCTTGGGAAGGGCCCTTTGTGGTCAGCAAGAACTTGCACAGCGGGTCATACTACCTCATTGACATTCGAGAGCATAAAGACTCACGTAAGTCGGAGGAGGAGACCCGCCGGCCGTGGAACATCGCTCATCTCCGGCCCTACTATACTTGAGCCACCGGCTCTCGTGATGTACATCCTTTATTAATGTATATAAGTAATAAGGCAGGGCCTCTGTCCTTGTCAACAAATCATGAGTCTATTATGTTACCCTTTTTGCAGATGATCAAAGGAGGGACGGGTCATATTTGAATCTTCTTCCCTTTGGTCCGGCTTATGATCGTATTCAAATCTAGCCGATAAAATTATGGTCACTTGGGGGCTTCCTGTTCAAACATAGGTCGTATTCGAACCAAAGAGAACATAGCTGTCGAAACCCTTTTGATCGGCACACTGCCAAACTCATCAGAGGGCTTCTTGATCGTATCCGAATCATAGCTTAACCTCTTTTGGGTCCGACTTGGATCGTATTCGAATCAGGGTCATTAAAAACCTCTCAAGGTCATTTGGGGGCTTCCTGCTCAAATATAGGTCGTATTCGAACCAAAGAGAGCATAGCTGTCGGTACCCACTTGATCGGCGCAACGCCAAAGCCACTGGGGGCTATATGATCGTATTCGAATCTTAGCTCAACCCCTTTGGAGCGGTTCACTGATCGTATTCGAATCAGGAAACCTTTAAATGTTCATCTTTTGTTTAAAGTTTGCTTTCATAAGTATTACTTGTCGTATTTACTTCAAGAGTTTATTATTGAAAGTATGCAACCGGTTTACAGTTGGCCCGGTTCGGTTTACATCTAACCCGGTTTGGTTCATAGTTAACCCGGGATTGTTCGAAGCAGCCGCAGGAGCAATACTAAGGTATGTCATGTTTATGACCCGGCTTGTAGTAAGCCGCCGAGGTACTTGTGCTATTTTTTCACTGTATGCAGACAAGTCAAAAAAGCCTTCTTCGAAGCATCTAGGGCAGAGATGATAAAACAAGGCATAATATATATATATTAGACGGCGACTTAGCAAAATTGCCATTAGACCACAAAAAGTTAAGTGTATCTACCCTATTACATGACTCTTCAAGTCAAATAATTTAACATTGTTTTCTAGCAAAGTTATAAGCCGCCGGCTGGATCAATCGGTAGGTTGGCCTGCCGCCTCCGGGTCATCCCTCTCCACTTTGGCCTCTGGCTCCCTCTCCTGGAAGGTTGATGACGACCAGTTAATGCCACTCAAAGCTTGAAATGTGGCCTCATCATCAATTAACCCGGCCGGGTTAACTTCAGGGGCAAAGGTATGCTTACGCGTCGGAGGGATCAAACTGCGCTCTTCATAGCGAGGAGTTGGAATGCGCTGGTTATTGGCGTCGTAACCCGGCTGGTACTTGGTAAGATCAGCATCGTTGCCAAGCACCGTGGCCACAGGGCGCACCTCCTTCACGCAGGCTGCAAAATCCGACTGCTCAAAAGCCGTGCCGTCTTCTTTAAAGCTGGGATAGCCCTTAGCAATATCGGCCGGGTCTAATTCTGGCAACCACGCTTTGGCCCGGCTCAAGGCCGCCACTGCTCCGGCTCTGGCAGAGGATCTTCTCAGCTCGTTCACTCGTTCAGGCAGCACAGCAAGTCGCTTCAGCACGTCTGCTAAGTGTGTGGGGACTTGATTGGATAGGGCCACAGCGGCCAGGGCACGCTGCGAGCCGGCATACAGTTGCTCTGCCAGGGTGTAAACCGCCTTGAGCTTAATCAGCATACTCTGATTTAAGTTGGAGCTCCTCGGGCCTGCATTATAAGTTCAGGTTAGTTAACGATAATACTGTGTATCAGAAAAATTTAAGCAATTTACTATTTACGCAGCGGCTTACCAAAGATCGTTGAGACCATCTGCGAGATGTGGCTTTTTAAGCCGGTAAGTTCAGTTGTCGTCTCTGCAAGAGCCGTCTCAGCTGCTTCGGCCCGCGCAGTTAAGACGGCCTTCTCGTCTGCCCAAGTTTTCTTCTCTGCAGCAAAGCCCTTCATAATTTTTCTTGTTCAGCTATGCTAAACTCGAATTTAGAGTTGGCTTTGTGGGTTTCTAGTTCTTGTGCTTCTATGCGGCTTTTCAGGTCAGCTATCTCCGATTCAAGTTGACTTGTGATGGCCTGTACAAAACCGGGTTAAAATCCAGGTCAATATAAGGTATGAATTAAGTCCCAAGTACTTTACAAGCAAAGATACTTAGCACTTGGGAGCTAATGTATGCTAAAGAAATTTATTGTTTATGGTAACAGTTCATTGTTCTAAGTCCCAAGTACTTTACAAAACAAAGCAACTTGGCACTTGGGGGCTAATGCATATTGTTGTTTACACTATTTTAAGTCTTTTCTATAAACCATATGAAGAGCCGGCTCAATCACTTAGATTAACCCGCCACTTGGGGACTAGGGAGTAAGCCGGAGTTCTTATGGTTATTTTTTAACTATGTTACTAACAGTAATCAAGTGTTTCTGAAAGCCTACAGCATATTGGTCATAAGCAGTAGACTTGGGGACTGGTATGGCAAGGGAGAATGGCTGAAAGAAATTTATACCTCAGATTTTTGGTAAATTTGCTTCACAATGTCAATCTCAGTGTCCCGGTGGCTGTGGACTTGGCTCATAAAGCCGGAGACGGCTTCATTAATGCTCAGCTGAGTGTAATCAGTTACACTCAGCTTGGCCTTTTGGCGTTCCAGCAGCTCCTCTTTTGCGGAACACTTGGCCAGCACAGTCGGCCTCCCCGGCTCAACATAGCCGGTCTTGGTGATCTCCACATCAACGTCTTCAGCAGCAGTTGTTGACAGGCTTGGGGCGTCCAGGCCTCTGGAGCTGGTGGCGGCTTGCTTGTCCGGCGGGTCAGCGGGTGGTGCTGGCGTAGCGGGAGCTGGTTGAGATGGCGGTTCAGGAGCAGAGGACTCAAGCACAGACATTTCAAGGTCCGGCTCAGTCCTGTCCAGTTCTTCGGCCGACGGGTTCTTCTTGGTTCTTTTGCTCAGTTTGGCTTGTCCACTTCAAGTGAAGCAAAGGTTAGTATAAACATATAAATTGAAATAAATACAAGGTTAAGTAAGTCATTCATACCCCGGAGCGGTCTTGAAAGCCGGAAGGCTGGACTGCATGGACTCATCGGGGGAAGGGGAAGTTTCCTGGTAATCAGAGTCGGAAGGATTGAGCGGTTGGCGAACAAGACCCGCCAAAGGATAAGACAAATATAAGTCGGAGGAAACCTCGTTCCGGCGCTTCCTGGTGGTGTCAGGTAAGCCGGAGAAGATTTCTGCGTCCTTACTGGTCTGGGTCTGCCTCCGGCTTCCATAAATCTGTTGCTTCAAAATAAATTGAGGATCGAGGTGAGCTAAAGGATGTGAGAATCTTACTTTCCGGGTTACACTTCGGATTTGCTGTCTTGGCAAGGTCTCGAAGTCGGAAGAAACAGTAGTTACCTCATCAGTTCGGCCTTGGCTATTTCCCATGTCCTCCTGTTGACAGTCAGTGTCAATAAGATAGTTAAAAAACGAGCCAAGAGAGTCAAGGGCTACCTCCGACTCAGAGGAATCATCTAGTTGAAACAAGTCCGAGGTGCTGATCTTGCTTCCTTTCTTCCGAGCGGCGGTTTTCTGGACAGTTTTCTTGGCCTTCCTGGCCTTCTTGGCGGCTTCATGATCATATTTAGCCTTCCAAAAGGCATCAATGGCTTGTGGATGGCAATAACAGATTATGAGTAAACAACAAAGATTATCAAAGGTAAAGGTAAAGAAATTTAAGAATGGCGGCTTACAGGAGGAGCCGGGTTAGTCTCGCAGAACGGAGCTAGGCCAACAGTGCTGCAGTCTGCCAAGCTCTCATTTAGAAGGGACTTAGTTATTTCATCCACCATGTGATCAGGTAACTCATCAGAGCTATGCCTCAAAGGGTCATCCTTCTGGCCGGTATATTCACACATCAACTTGGGGCAGCGGCTCAAGGGGATAACCCGCCAGGATACCCACACCCGGGCCAGGTCAACGCCAGTCAAACCATTCCCCAAGAGGGCCCTGATCTTCTTCAGAGTCGGAACCAGCTTCTGGCGTTCAGCAGTGGATAACTTGTCTGGCAGTGGATGGTTGGACTCAAGATGCAGAGCGCGAAAGCCGGGCATAGGATGCTCGTCAGCCGGAGAGGTGTCTTGATAGTAGAACCACGTTTGATTCCAGTCCTTGGGGTGGCTTGGCGGCTTAGCATAAGGGAAAAGGCAATCCCTGCGCCGTTGGATTGAGATACCACCGAGTTCCAGGCTGGGTCCGTTGGCGCGTTCGTTCTGGCGGTTCAAGTAAAACAGTTCTTGAAAGAGTAGCAAGTTGGGCTCCTCTCCCAAATAGACCTCACAAAATACTTGGAAATTGCAGATATTTGACACTGAATTGGGCCCAATATCTTGAGGTCGAAGGTCGAAAAAGTGCAACACATCCCTGAAGAACTTCGAGCCGGGTGGTGAAAAGCCCCGGATCATGTGATCAGTGAAAACTACAACCTCTCCTTCTTTAGGTTGAGGTTTCTCTTCAGACGGGTCAGGAGCACGATAAAACATTAAATCCTTCTTCGGCAGATAGCCATGCTTAACGAAATCGTCAAGAATGGTGTCCGTAACGTTGGACCGGACCCAGTTGGCAACAGAGGGGGCAAGAGGAAGAAGACGAGGAGAAATAAGAATGAGATCCAGTCGTGCCTACTTATAAGGAAGGAGTTAAAGCGGGCGCGAGAAACGAGGAGGTTACAAAATGATTATCCAACTAGCCAGACGCCTCGATTTTCGGAATGGTCATTAAAGATAGAGATCCATTGAGATACGGTGAAGCGAGATATTATTTAAATAAGGAGATGACGTCATGGCGGGTTAACAAGAATCCAGAAGATGACGTCACGGCGGGTTATAATTTTCTTGTGTAGATAAGGTGGAAGATTCTTTGAGGTATTGATGATTGACATGAACTAGTTCAAATCAATCTGGGGCCTAATGTTGGGGATATAGCTATTGGTGTAACCCGCCTAGGAGGGGCCGGGTTACACTAGACGAGCCGTTACCTGAAGCCCAAGTCACACTCTGAAGATGGCGGTTTAGATAAAGGCCCAAAGCCCAAGGGCGATTTAAGGCCCATAGTGATAACCCGCCGTGATGGCATGTCTTGTATTGTAAGGAAAGATTAACTAGTCACTGAGCCGGACACTGTCTATGAGCCGTCCGGGACTTTGTGAGCCGCCTGGTGTTGACCCGTATATATAAGGGGGCAGCCCAGCGGCGGCTCAGGGCAAGTAACAGCAGATTGAGGGCTAGGTCAAGCAGATTCGCTCCCTAGTCATCGAAACCTTAGTAACATCTCAACTGGACTAGGCTTTTACCTTCACCGTAAGGGGCCGAACCAGTATAAACCCTCGTGTCCTTTGTCCCGATTAACCCCTTCTTGCTTCCTAGTTGCGATGGCCCTGCGACTAAGTCCTTCTGCTAGGACATCTGCCGTGACAATTCCACGACACTGGCCATGTGTGTTTGCTGTCCCGGTCTCTCTACGGGCTCAAGCAAGCACCCCGAGCCTGGTACCAGTGGATCGTCGGGTTTCTTCAGACACTGGGCTTCAGCGTCACTCGCTCGGATGCCTCCCTGTTTGTCTATCGCCACGGTGACACGACTGCATATTTGCTCCTCTACATCGACGACATCATCCTGACGGCCTCCTCCGCAGCTCTACTTCAGCAGATTACTCTTTGGCTGCGTGACGAGTTTGCCATCAAGGACTTGGGTGCTCTACATTATTTCCTTGGCATTGACGTCATTCGGCGACCGGACGGCTTCTTTCTTCATCATCACAAGTATGCGCACGAGCTTCTTGAGCGTGCTGGCATGCTCAACTGTCACCCTGTTGCTACTCCTGTTGACATGAAGGACAAGGTTTCCACTCTTGAGGGCTCGCCGGCGTCGGATGCTCCTGTCTACCGGTCCATCGTCGGTGCTCTTCAATATCTGACTCTCACCAGACCGGATCTTCAGTATGCTGTTCAGCAGGTGTGTCTCCACATGCACGCCCCTCGTGACTCCCATTGGACTCTCGTGAAGTGGATCCTCCGTTACATTCGCGGCACGATGACCCTCGGGCTCACCCTCACGGCGTCCACTTCTCTGGAGATGATGGCCTACTCTGACGCGGACTGGGCTGGCTGCCCAAACACTCGTCGGTCCACCTCTGGCTACTGTGTCTACCTCGGTCCTTCCCTCGTCTCGTGGTCGTCCAAGCGACAACCCACGGTTTCACGCTCCAGCGCGGAGGCTGAGTACCGAGTTGTGGCTAACACTGTTGTTGAGTGCACCTGGCTACGACAGTTACTTCAGGAGCTGCATCACGACGTCTCCCAGGCTAAGGTTGTCTACTGCGACAACATTTCTGCGGTGTACCTCTCCGCCAACCCCGTTCATCATCGCCGGACGAAGCACATTGAGCTGGATATTCACTTTGTGCACGAGCAGGTGGCCCTTGGACGTATTCGGGTTCTCCATGTTCTGACTGCACAACAGTTCGCCGATGTGATGATGAAGGGACTGCCGACTTACACCTTCGAGGAGTTTCGTTCCAGTCTTTGCGTCACTGGCGCCGCTTCGACTGCGGGGGGGTGTTGAGTATATTGTGTACGTGTATATTGTGTATAGGGCCCACCTCCTGTTTCCTTTGTATAGTTGAGGATGTGGCCCCCCTCTGTACTTATATATACGTGCCTGGTGCACCGATCAATACATTGTGATTGCACAACCCATAACTTGCCTTTCTACATGGTATCAGTTTTCGTCTCCCGATCCTAAACCTAGGCTTCCGCTCCCCGCCGCCGCGGCCGCGCCTTCTGGCTACCGCTGCCGCCGCAGTCCCAATCCCGCACGCAGCATCCCGATCCCGCACGCATCGCTAGCTCCTGATCCCGATCCCGCTGCTAGCCTCGTCACCCGTGATCGCCAGCGCCAAGCACGCCACGCCGCTGCCCTTTTCTTTTTCCTAACCTGCACCAAAGCCCGCATGCCGTCGTTGGTTCCTAGCCGCCGCTGCCTTTTTCTTTCCACACCGCAGCTGCCTGCCGCTGGTTCCTAGCCGCCGCTGCCTTTTTCTTTCTGCACCGCAGCCACCCGTAACCCCCCTCGCGCCGCTTCACGTGTCGTACACCCTAACCCTAGTCATGAGTTCCTCCTCCTCCACCGTCTCCAACCCGTTCGCCGGTCCCAATGTCACCCTCGTCCGTGACCTCACCATCCACGAGCGCGTCCCGGTCAAACTTGATCAATCCACCGCCTCCTACTCCGCTTGGAAGCGGTATTTTTAGCTGGTGTTCCGCGAGTACCTCCTTCATGGCCACGTTGATGGCACCGTGGACTCGGCCCTCATGATCCATGACGAGGAGTGGATGATACTCGACGCCACCATCATCCGCTGGTTCTACCTCACCATCTCCACCGACCTCTTCCACACCGTGGTGGATGACGACGACGACGCCTACACCGTCTGGACCAAGCTCAACGGCCTCTTCACCGACAACAAGCTGCAGCGCAAGGTCCTTCTCCATGGCGAGTTTTACGGGTGCCAGCAGCTTGACTCGTCCATCGGTGATTTTTGCTCGCGCCTGAAAAAGCTTGCCGATGAGCTCTGCGATCTCGGGGAGACGGTTGGCGACGAGGTCCTCATCAGCACCCTCACCGCCGGTCTCAACGAGGATTTCGGGAATGCCGCCTCCAACCTCACCCTCATCCCGGAGCCTACTTTCGCTAAGGTGCTGGCGTACCTCAAGCTGGAGGAGCGCCGGATGAGGATGGCACGGACTCGGGCGACCCACACCGCCCTCGTCGCCGGCACCCGCGGGGGTCAAGCCCCGCCACCTCCGCGCCCGACGCCGCCTCAGCCGGTGGCGCCCGCTTTCCCGCCCAGCTTCCCGCCCGCCCCGGCTGCTCCCTTCCCGCCGCCCCAGCAGGCGGCCAAGGGGGGGCGTTGCGGCGGCCGCAAGAAGGGGGGGCACGGGCGCTCAGGGAGGAGCACCCCGCCCACCGCAGCAGGCCTACCAGCCGGCCCCGTGGTACGCCGGCCAGAACCCATGGACCGGCGTTGTGCACTCCTACTCCATGCCGGTTCCCCATGCCCCTGCCCCGGGTATTCTCGGTGCCTGGCCACCATCGCACCAGGCGTTCTATGCCGCGCCGCAGCCCTATGCGGTGCCCTATGGGCCTCTCTCTTACGGCCAGCAGCCGCAGCCAGGTGGGCTGCCGCTGCTGCCCCTGACGGCCCCGCAGCAGCCTCTCCCGCCGGCGCCGTGGGACCGGCTCTTCTGGCGGCACTTCACACCGCCCCCTCACCGTCCACCTACACCGGCGGCGGCGACTGGTATATGGACACTGGAGCTACCGCGCATATGGTTGCCTATCCCGGTAACCTCCACACCTCCTATCCCGTCCACACTTCCAACCGCATCACCGTCGGTGACGGCTCCTCTCTTCCTATTACTCACATTGGTCATGCATATTTTCCGTCTAACTCCACTCCAATATCCATGTCTAATGTCTTAGTTTCTCCTGAACTTATTAAAAATCTTGTTTCTGTTCGTTCTCTTACACGTGAAAATCCTGTCACCGTTGAATTTGACGAATGTGGTTTTTCTGTTAAGGACGCTCGCACCCGGATGGTACTCCACCGATGTGACAGCCCCGACGAGCTCTACCCGGTTCACTCCGCCACCTCCGTCACTTCCGCCGCCCCTGTCGCTCTCGCCACCGGAGTGGATCTTTGGCACGCTCGCTTGGGTCATCCCAATCCCGCCACCCTTCGTCATATACTTCGGAGTTTTTCTTTCACGTGTAATAAGAACGAGGATCACTCGTGTCATGCATGTCGCCTCGGCAAACATGCTCATCTCCCGTTTACTGCTTCTTCTCATGTTGCATCGTACCCGTTTGAGTTAATTCATAGTGATGTTTGGACATCTCCTGTTGCCAGTAATACGAGCTATCTTTATTATCTTGTCATACTTGATGATTTCTCGCATTATGTGTGGATCTTCCCATTGCGCCGCAAGTCGGATGCTATCTCCACTCTCGCCGCTTTCTACTCCTATGTTCTCACGCAGTTTGGTCATCCCATTCTCGTGTTGCAGACAGATAACGGGAAGGAGTTCGACAACCTCGTTGTTCGCACTCTTCTCACCACACATGGCACGATTTTTCGTCTCACCTGCCCGTACACCTCGCAGCAGAACGGTCGCGCTGAGCGTATCCTTCGCACTCTTAATGACTGCGTTCGGACACTCCTCTTTCACGCCAATGTGCCTCCGCGATTTTGGCTTGACGCTCTCGCCACCGCTTCACTCCTCATTAACATCCGTCCATGTCGCACTCGCGGGAACTTTGCACCTCATCACCTCCTCTTCGGTGCACCACCCTCTTATGATGAGCTTCGCATCTTCGGCTGTCTCTGCTACCCTAGCATCGCCGCTACTGCGCCTCATAAGCTTGCACCCCGCTCCGTCGCCTGCATCTTTCTCGGCTACCCACCTAACACTAAGGGGTACCACTGCTATGATCCTGTCTCGCACCGTGTTTTCACCTCCCGACACATTTACTTTGATGAGATGGTGTTTCCGTTTCAGCAGCAGGTACCCCTTGTCGCCTCATCGCCGCCGGCCACCGGCGGCCCCTCGGCGACTCCGTCAGGTGGACGGCCCCGCCCGGCTCTCGGACCGCCTTCGGGCTTTGGCGGTCCTCGCGCCGTGGGACGAGCTGCGCCACCCGCCCCCACGCCAGCGCCTGCCCTCTCGGCCTCCTCGGCCGACCACGACGCCTCGGCTGGTGCCCCCCTTCACCCGTCGCCCCCGACTTGGGCGCTGCCGGCTCGGCCGCCCCTTCGGCCGCCTCGGCCGCCGCCTCGCCGGCCCCGTCGCCGGCCCCTTCCCCGGCCCCGTTGTCGGCCGCCTCGCTGGTCCAGTCGCTGGCCCCTTCGCCGGCCGCCTCGCCGACTGCTTCGTCGCCCGCCTCGCGGCCGCTCCGGTGTTGTCATCTGGCCCTGTTACACGGGCTAGGACAGGCATTCACCGTCCGAGCCTGCGGTACTCGGGCGATGAGTACCTCCTCTCCGCCTCCACCGCGGAGCCGTCTCCTCTTCCCGCGTCCGCTCTCGCAGCCCTCCGTGATCCTCACTAGCTCGCGGCGATGCAGGAAGAGTTCGACGCTCTTCAGCGGAACCGTACCTGTACACTGGTTCCCCGGCCTCCTCGCGCCAATGTTATCACCGGCAAGTGGTTTTTTCTCCACAAGACCCGCTCGGATGGTACACTTGAGCGCTACAAGGCTTGCTGGGTGGTTCGTGGTTTTCGACAGCGCGCTGGAGTTGACTTCACTGAGACGTTTGCCCCGGTTGTTAAACCAGGCACGATCCGCACCGTCCTCCAGCTTGCGGTGTCCGGAGGCTGGCCCGTTCATCAGATGGATGTCTCCAACGCCTTCCTCCACGGCCATCTTGAGGAGCAGGTTTATTGTGAGCAGCCCACCGGCTTCGTCGACGCATCTCTTCCTGGCCATGTGTGTTTGCTGTCCCGGTCTCTCTACGGGCTCAAGCAAGCACCCCGAGCCAGCGGCTCGCGGGGTTTCTTCAGACACTGGGCTTCAGCGTCACTCGCTCGGATGCCTGCCTGTTTGTCTATCGCCACGGTGACACGATGCATATTTGCTCATCTACGTCGACGACATCATCCTGACGGCCTCCTCCGCAGCTCTACTTCAGCAGATTACTCTTTGGCTGCGTGACGAGTTTGCCATCAAGGACTTGGGTGCTCTACATTATTTCCTTGGCATTGAGGTCGTTCGGCGACCGGACGACTTCTTTCTTCATCAGCACAAGTATGCACACGAGCTTCTTGAGCGTGCTGGCATGCTCAACTGTCACCCTGTTGCTACTCCTGTTGACATGAAGGCCAAGGTTTCCGCTCTTGAGGGCTCGCCAGCGTCGGATGCTCCTTTCTACCGGTCCATCGTCGGTGCTCTTCAGTATCTGACTCTCACCAGACCGGATCTTCAGTATGCTGTTCAGCAGGTGTGTCTCCACATGCACGCCCCTCGTGACTCCCATTGGACTCTCGTGAAGCGGATCCTCCGTTACATTCGCGGCACGATGACCTCGGGCTCACCCTCACGGCGTCCACTTCTCTGGAGATGATGGCCTACTCTGACGCGGACTGGGCTGGCTGCCGAGAAACTCTTCGGTCCACCTCTGGCTAATGTGTCTACCTCGGTCCTTCCCTCGTCTCGTGGTCGTCCAAGCGACAACCCACGGTTTCGCGCTCCAGCGCGGAGGCTGAATACCGAGCTGTGGCTAACGCTGTTGCTGAGTGCACCTGGCTACGACAGTTACTTCAGGAGCTGCATCACGACGTCTCCCAGGCTACGGTTGTCTACTGCGACAACGTTTCTGTGGTGTACCTCTCTGCCAACCCCGTTCATCATCGCCGGACGAAGCACATTGAGCTGGATATTCACTTTGTGCGCGAGCAGGTGGCCCTTGGACGTATTCGGGTTCTCCATGTTCCGACTGCACAACAGTTCGCCGATGTGATGACGAAGGGACTGCTGACTTCCACCTTCGAGGAGTTTTGTTCCAGTCTTTGCGTCACTGGCGCCGCTTCGACTGCGGGGGGGTGTTGAGTATATTGTGTACGTGTATATTGTGTATAGGGCCCACCTCCTGTTTCCTTTGTATAGTTGAGGATGTGGCCCCCCTCTGTACTTATATATACGTGCCTGGTGTCGTCGTACTAATGCTGACAGTAGAAAGGGTGGTAGGTTATGGAGAGGCAGGTCCTAGCTACGGTGAAGTTGTTGACAAGTGTTTTACGAGTTCAGGCCCTTCTCTGAGGAAGTAACAGCCCTACGTCTCGGAGCCCGGAGGCGGTCGACTGGAATATGAATGTGTGTGTTACAGGGGTGCGAACCCTTGTGCCAGTGGAGGGGGGTGGCTTATATAGAGTGTGCCAGGACCCCAGCCAGCCCACGACACCAAGGTTTCAATGTACATTAAGGTAGGACGTTACAGGTAACGCCAGCAGTAAAAGGTATTAAATGACCATCAAGTCTACAGAGTAAACGCTCAGCCATTGTTGTAGAGTAACCTTTAATCTTCTATGCGTCGAGTGCTTTCTGGTACGGTCGAGTGCTTTGATCCTTCCGAGTGGAATGTCTTATGTTGAGTGGATGATGATATCCCTCCAATGCTGCTGACTTTAGGGTAATGCCCTTTGGGAGGGTGTCTAGGTCAGGCCTGCAACCTTACCCTAGGCACATAACTTCGTCATTAGCCCCCGAATAGTTCAGGGTTTGAGTGGAGAAGGAGTTGAAAGTGTTTCCGATTCAACTTCGACGTCTCGGAAGAGTCTTGTTAAGATGGACTGATTCGGAGTGAAGACGTCAACTTCTTTTTAAGTCGCCTTGATCCATTCTTAATTTACGTCGAGTGAACTTTTGCTGTCAAGTCCCGAGTGTAGATACGGAAAAAATCTTTCGTCTGATAAGTTGCTCCGTCGTCTGTGGATTTTGCGGGATTCGAATATTGGGAAGCGCGCGGGGCGGAGGAGGCCGCAGCAATCGGACCGGATTAGGCAAGGCCGCCTCGATCCCCCCGCCGCCTTTTTCGCCATGTACCGAGCGCGCGTCTGTTGCGGGATTTGGCAAGATCGTCTGGGGCCACCGGTCAGCCACTCGGAACCAGTCCCATATAAGGTTTCGGGCTGGGGTTTTTGCAACAGTGCCTCTCCAGTTTTCTTCTCCTTCCTCTGCTTCGTCCGCCACGCGCACTGTCGCCCTAGCATGGCCGCGCTTCTCGAGCTTCGTCCACCGGAATGGGGAAGGACAAAACGGTGGCCCTGGAGCGCGCGAAGAAGGCGTCGGCGAAGGCGAAGGGGAGGATCAAGCCGGGGCGGATCCTCGTCGAGGGTCGGTCTGCCGCGCGGCTGGATCTAGGGCGACTGGATTCGGTCGACGATTCAGGAGGAAGACCTCTTGGATATGGCACAAGAGGGATTAATTCCCCACGGAGCTGCACGGCTTCCGGGGGACGAATCCGAGCCTCAGCCGCAGCCCGGTGAGTGCGTCCTCCTCGCTACCTACATTGATCGAGGGTTTTCTCTGCCGCCGCATCCTTTCTTTCGGGCGTTTCTGAACTTTTTCGGAGCGCAACTCCACCACTTCACTCCCAACTCCATCGTCTACCTCGCGGCCTTCGTTTCTTTGTGCGAGAGTTTCCTGGGCTGCCGACTGCATTGGGGCCTTTTCAAACATATCTTCACCTGTCGCTCTCAGTCGGTTAAGAAGGCCAACTCGAGTGACGAGAGGACCAAGGTCATCCAGATGTGCGGGGGCCTTGCGATCCAAATGAGAGGGAAGAGCTACTTCCCGGCCATAACCCTTCCTGAGTCGGTTCGGGGGTGGCAGTCGACCTGGTTCTACTGCCAAGACCAGCCGACTCCAGGGCACTCGACCGGACTTCCCCCCTTCTCTTTGGCCTGAGTGGAAAAACCTGCTGCCCTGAAGGTGATCCCATAGGAGAGAACACAGGTGAAGGCGCTAGTTGATATGGTTGTTGAGCTTGTTCGAGACGGAGTGACTGGCATGGGTCTGCTGGAGACTTTCCTTAAGCGACGCATTCAGCCGCTTCAGTACCGTGATCATCCGATGTGGATGTATTCGGACCCTGACGATTCCACTCGGATCCACCTGGAGGAGGCCTCGGAAGAGATGCTGGAGCGGTGGCTGAGATGCATCACCGGCAACAAGGATAATCCCAGGGGATCCAGGAGGATTCCTCCGCTCAGCGATAAGTACGAAGTGGACCAGGTACGATTCAGAGTCGTCGAGTATTTCGTTGAATCATCATGCAACTGCTTATTATCAGTCGACTGACTATTGTCTTGCTTGTTGTCTTCTAGGCTATCACCGAGTGGTACTCAATGCTGAACGGCGAGCAGAAGCCGAACGAGGAGGAGGGGGAAGCGCAGGCGAAAGCGGCGAGTGGCAGACCGGCGGAGAAGAGGAGGAAGACAGCGACGACCAGAGCGATGAAGACGATGTCGACTCTCCTCCTCGCGGGGCGAGGCGATCCAAGTTCGCTCACGATCCGTTAAACGACCGCGGCAAAGCTGTCGCGCCGACTGGTCAGCCGCCCAAACGCCCTCGGACGGCCTCTCCAGCGCCAACTGAAAGGGTGCCAAAGCAACAAAAAGCTGCGCCACCCAAGCCGCCCAAAGCCTTGCCCATGATCAAAGTGATCATCCCCACTGTCTCTGGGTAAGATCTTGAACTTGAATTCTTTGTTTAGTATGAACTGAGTCTTGGTCGATTCGCTGATACGGCCGATTGAAACTTGAAAATTGCAGTGCTGCAACCTCAGAGACCTCTGGCCAGAAGAACAAAGGCGAAGAAATGGAAGACGCCGTCACCTCTAATCTAGGTATGATTCTCGCAGTCTTGTCTTGGTTGTTCGGACTTACTATTGGTCGATTGAATTTCTCATGCTTGATATTTTCTGCAGCTCCACCTCAAGTTATTGACCTCCCAGACGACGATGATGAAATGCCTCTGATCACTCGAAGGAACAGGAAGGTGCCAGCAGGGAAGGTGCCTCAGTCGACGCCCATGACGGAGTCGGCGGCCCAGGATGGAGGCAACACCACTCGGACTACCGTCACCTTTGCTGACCCTTTGGCGAGTGTCCAACCTTCGTTGTCGACTGCACCGCCTCCGACTGATACTCCTTCGCTCTTCGCCGCGCACCACGTCTCGGAAGATCAAGTGGGGGCTGACAAAGAGGCTATATGCCAGGCGGGCCTAATGATGGAGCAGATGAAGGTGGTTCGGGAGGCTAGCCAGGCTGCCTATGACGCCAGTTCAGCTCTCCGGAGCAATGTCCAGGTTAGTTGATGATCTTCCGACCCCTCAGCTTGTTCTGTTAGGATATGGTACCTGAAAACTCTTTTCAAACTCTTTTCATCTGTCTGTGTTTCGGGTCTGTACACCCACTGGGTGTTTCTGATTCGTCTTTGAACAATCCTTTATCTTGAGTCGACTAAATTGAATCGACTGAACTTCTAGTGGGGGCACGCTGAGTGCACCCACTGGGTGTAGTCCCCGAGACCATGGTTGACTGCGGGCAGTCGACTATGGTCTGAGTAGCTAAAATTTTCGCTCGGCCTGGACGAACCATGCCGAGTGGTAACTGAATCGGTGGGGGCACACTAAGTGCAACCACTGGGTGTAGTCCCCGAGACCGTGGTCGACTGTAGGCAGTCGACTACGGTCTGAAAACAACTTGGCTCTTCTGTCTTCTCTCTTTTTTTTACTCGGTCTGGACGGACCTTGCCGAGTGGAAATTGTACCAGTGGGGGCACGCTAAGTGCACCCACTGGGTGTAGTCCCCGAGACTACTGTTGGATGTTTGATTCGGCAGTAGTCTTAGAACTGTTGGAATTGCCTTTCATTGCTCAGAAGCAATTAAACTGTAAGCTCGTCGACTGACTGCTTGTTTTTGCAGAAATCCTGTGAGCTCGGGGCTCGTTACGTTGAGCTGGAAAAGAAGCAGATCCAGCTCGACCTGGACCTGAAGCTTGCCCAAGAGAACCTGAAGAAGGCCCAGGACGGAGCAGCTGGTACGTTTGGTGAGAATTTAGTTTACTGTCTTTGCCCTGTCTTCCCATCTTTTGCTCTGACTTGACTGTCATCTCTTGCAGAGAAAATGAAGGAGGCTCTGGAGAAGAAAGACCGTGATCTGGCTGAGGCGCAGAAAGCAGCACTTGCGAAGACCAAGCTTGCATAGGAGAAACTGGCTTCAGTCGGTAAGCTTGAGGAGGAGAACGCCAGGCTGAAGAATGCGCTTGATGAAGCTAACAAAGAATCCACTCGACTGAAGAAAGATAAGGATGAACTGACGAACAAAGCCAGCGACTTGGCGCAGAAGAGGAACGATCTGGAGGTTTATCTGGGAGGGCTCGCCAAAAAACTGTCTCTCATGCTTGAAGGTATCCCTTTTTCGATTGATCTGTCTTTGTCGACTCATCATGCCACCGTCGACTCATTTCTCGTTTTTGCACGCAGAATTCTGTCCGAACTTCGAAGAGGAGACCGGGCGAGTCGAGACGAACTTGGATCCCATCAACTCCCCTATCAAAGATGAAGCTGCCATGCACGTGCTCCGACTGGAATCCCGCCTGTCAAGCGTCACCAATTACATTGCTCGTCTAAAAGTGGCGGTTTCCCGAGTCGACACTACTCTCTGGCCCAAAGCCACTCTTCAGAATGACTTGGAGTCTGATGGTCCGACTCAACCAGATCCCAGACCGAGTGCTAGAGTGGAAGAAATCTTCTGCCCGTTGTGGTGCTGATGTGGCATTGTCCTTAGTCCGGGTCCATTGCAAGGATGTGAAGGAAGACAAGCTTGCAGCGCTCAGGGTTGCTAATACCAAGAAGCTTAACTTCCAATCCTTCCTGGAGACCTTCATTGACGCAGCCACTCGGATCGCGGACGGAATCGACTTAGATGAGTTTGTTGAGCTTGCCAGTCCTCCTGCCGAGGAGTAAAAAACTTTATGCCGTGCCTTAAATTTACCTCGGAATGCCGGGTGATCTTGTAACCATGAAACTCTTTCGGGCTTGAAGCCCGAGTACTTTTCCTTAAATTTGCCTCGGAATGCCGAGTGATCCTGTAACCGTAAAACTCTTTCGGGCTTGGAGCCCGAGTACTTTTGTCCATGGTTTTGGGAACAATTTAAGACGTATCCGAACTTGGCTTATCCCCAAATTTGCTTGTGTTTTGTTCTCGGAGTGGAACTTGTTCTTCACCCGGATGATTTTTAACTTGAGATGCAGCTTTTAAGGAGAAGGTTCCAGTCGACCTGCACCTCATCGTCCTTGCGGATAGGGATAAAGTGCACGTTGTAGTTGTGGCGTAGCTCAGAGGAAAAGGTCGCAATCGACCCACGCCTCGTCATCCTTGCGGATAAGGATGAAGCGCACGTTGTACTTGTGGCGTAGCTCAGAGGAGAAGGTCGCAGTCGACCCGCACCTTGTAATCGTTGTCAGAAGAGTAGATTGGATCTTACTCGGACTGTGTTTTTTCCTTAGGCGAGTACTGGACTGCAGCTAAGCCCACGAGTGAGAGGGTTGATCATCACTCGGTGGGATTTTCGTAACTTAGGCGAGTACGGGACTGCAGCTAAGCCCCCGAGTGAGAGGGTTGACCATCACTCGGTGGGATTTTTGTAACTTAGGCGAGTACGGAACTACAACTAAGCCCCCGAGTGAGAGGGTTGACCATCACTCGGTGGGATTTTCTTAACTTAGGCGAGTACGGAGCTGCAGCTAAGCCCCCGAGTGAGAGGGTTGACCGTCACTCGGTGGGATTTTTGTAACTTAGGCGAGTACTGGACTGCAGCTAAGCCCCCGAGTGAGAGGGTTGCTCATCACTCGGTGGGATTTTTGTAACTTAGGAGAGTACTGGACTGCAGCTAAGCCCCCGAGTGAGAGGGTTGCTCATCACTCGGTGGGATTTTCGTAACTTAGGCGAGTACTGGACTGCAGCTAAGCCCCCGAGTGAGAGGGTTGCTCATCACTCGGTGGGATTTTTGTAACTTAGGCGAGTACTGGACTGCAGCTAAGCCCCCGAGTGAGAGGGTTGCTCATCACTCGGTGGGATTTTTGTAACTTAGGCGAGTACTGGACTGCAGCTAAGCCCCCGAGTGAGAGGGCTGCTCATCACTCGGTGGGATTTTTGTAACTTAGGCGAGTACGGGACTGCAGCTAAGCCCCCGAGTGAGAGGGTTGCTCTTTCACTCGGTAGGATTTTCGTAATTTAGGTGAATCGGATTCGCGACTAAGCACCCGAGTGGGAGGCTGACTCTCCACTCGGTAAGATTTTGAAAACTTAGGCGAAACGGATTCACGGCTAAGTCACCCACTGGGGGATTTTTTAGACACAAATATAAGCAACAACAAATATTTGACATATCGAAAAACTCTTGTCTTTGATAATCAGAACTACAAAAGGTATCTTTTATTATATCTCAACCGACTGAGTGCTTAAGTGTAAAAGGGGCGGAGCAGCTCCGCATTCCAAGCTCTGGGCTCGTCTCTCTTGTGCTCGACATTGTACAGATGGTATACTCCGTTGTGGAGCACTTTGGTGACGATGAAGGGGCCTTCCCAGGCAGGAGCAAGCTTGTGTGGCTTCTGTTGGTCTACTTGGAGAACCAAATCTCCCTCTTGAAACGCTTGACCTCTCACGTTTTTGGCGTGGAATCGACGCAGGTCTTGCTGATAGATGGTCGACCGGATCAGGGCCATCTCTCTTTCCTCTTCTAGGAGATCAACTGCATCTTGCCGTGCTTGCTCTGCTTCGTTTTCTGAGAAAAGCTCGACTCGGGGAGCATTGTGGAGCAAGTCACTCGGGAGCACAGCTTCGGCTCCATAAACCAGGAAGAATGGAGTTCGGCCAGTCGACCGATTTGGAGTTGTTCTCAATCCCCACAGTACGGATGGAAGTTCATCGACCCATGCTCCCGCCGCATGCTTGAGGTCACGCATCAGTCGAGGTTTCAAGCCTTTGAGAATCAATCCGTTTGCTCTTTCAGCTTGTCCATTCGACTCGGGGTGGGCGACTGAAACGTAGTCGACTCGAGTACCTTGGGAAGCACAGAAAGCTCTGAACTCATCAGAATCGAAGTTCGATCCATTTTCAATGATGATGCTATGTGGAACACCATATCTGAACGTCAACTCTCTGATGAAGGTAACAGCAGTGTTGGCTTCAAGGTTCTTGATAGGCTTGGCCTCAATCCATTTGGTGAATTTGTCGACTGCCACAAGCACATGAGTGAAGCCGCTTCTTCCAGTTCTGAGGGGTCCAACCATATCCAAACCCCAGACTGCAAAAGGCCAGTCGAGTGGAATGGTCTTCAAGGCTGATGCAGGCTTGTGAGACATGTTGGAGTAAAACTGGCATCCTTCGCACTTGTCGACTATTTCCTTCGCCATCTCATTCGCTCGTGGCCAGTAAAAACCTGCTCGGTATGCTTTGGCCACGATGGTCCGAGAGGACGCATGGTGACCACAGGTCCCCGAGTGGATATCATTGAGGATCACTCGACCTTCTTCTGGTGTTATACACTTCTGACACACTCCAGTCGCACTCTCTCTGAACAATTGCCCTCTGATCACTGTAAAGGCTTTGGATCGACGGACGATCTTCCTAGCCTCTTCTTCGTCTTCTGGGAGTTCTTTTCTGAGAATGTATGCAATATACGGTACCGTCCAGTCGGGAATGACGACCAAGACCTCCATGATCAAGTCGACCACGGCGGGAACTTCTACTTCAGTTGGATCTGTGGCACTCTTCGGTTGTGGGGGCTCTTCAGTGAAGGGATCTTCTTGTACTGAAGGTGAATGAATATGTTCCAAGAACACATTGCTGGGAATGGCTCCCCTCTTGGAACCTATCTTTGCCAGATCATCGGCTGCTTGGTTTTTCAGTCGGGGTATGTGATGGAGCTCCAACCCCTCAAACTTCTTCTCCGGCTTTCTTACTGCATTGCAATAACAAGTCATGGCTGGGCTTCTCACGTCCCACTCTTTCATCACTTGATTGACCACTAAATCTGAGTCGCCGTAGACCATGAGGCGACGGACGCCGAGTGAAATGGCCATACGCAACCCGTATAAAAGTGCCTCATATTCAGCTTCATTATTGGAGGAATCAAAGTGAATCTGGAGGACATAGCTGAGTTTGTCTCCTCGGGGGGATACCAATACTACCCCAGCTCCAGAACCATTCAACATCTTGGAGCCGTCAAAAAACATGGTCCAGTGCTCCGAGTGAACTTGAGTCGGCAGTTGCTGTTCGATCCACTCGGCCAAGAAATCTGCTATTGCTTGGGACTTGATTGCTTTCTTTGCTTCAAACTCAATGCCTAAGGGAAGGAGTTCAATCGCCCACTTTGCCACTCAACCAGTTGCATCTCTATTATTCAGGATCTCTGATAGTGGTGCGTCGCTGACGACTGTAATGGAATGATTAGAGAAATAGTGAGCAACCTTCTTCGTGGTCATGTATATCCCATACACAAGCTTCAGATAATGTGGATATCTTTGCTTTGATGGGGTCAGAACTTCAGAGAGATAGTACACTGGGCGCTGAACTTTGTATGCCTTTCCTTCTTCATCTCGCTCGATCGTGAGCACAGTACTAACAACTTGTCCAGTGGCTGCAATATAAAGCAGTAAAGGTTCCTTGCTGATTGGGGCAGCGAGCACCGGCTGGGTGGAAAGCAGGGCTTTGAGCTCTGCAAACGCTGCGTCAGCTTCATCAGTCCACTCGAACTTGTCAGCCTTCTTCATCAGTCGGTAAAGAGGCAATGCCTTTTCACCGAGGCGAGAAATGAATCGACTCAGGGTGGCCAAACATCCAGTCAGCTTTTGGACATCATGCACACGCACGAGGCTTTTCATTTGGAGTATGGCACCAACTTTCTCTGGGTTAGCGTCGATCCCTCGTTCGGAAACGAGGAAGCCGAGTAACTTTCCACCGGGAACTCCAAATGTGCACTTAGCTGGATTGAGCTTGATATCATACCTTCTTAGGTTCGCGAAGGTTTCCGCGAGGTCAGCCAACAGGTCGGAGCCCTTTCGTGACTTGACCACAATGTCATCCATGTATGACTCCACATTCCGACTGATTTGAGTAAGCAGGCACTTCTGAATCATCCTCATGAATGTGGCTCCAGCGTTCTTCAGGCCGAATGGCATAGTGACATAACAGAAGCATCCGAATGGAGTAATGAATGTTGTTTTTACCTCGTCGGGTCCATACAGTCGGATTTGGTGGTACCCGAAATAGGCGTCCAGAAAGGACAATCTCTCACACCCTGCAGTCGAGTCGACGATCTGGTCGATGCGGGGGAGAGGAAAATGATCTTTCGGGCAGGCCCGATTGATGTGCTTGAAGTCAATGCACATGCGGAGTGAATTGTCTTTCTTGGGGACCATGACAACATTGACGAGCCACTCGGAGTGGTAAATTTCTCTTATGAACTCGGCTGCCAGGAGCCGAGCCACTTCTTCACCAATTGCTTTTCTCTTCTGTACGGCGGACCGCCGAAGATGTTCCTTGACTGGTTTCGCTTGTGGATCGACTCGCAAACGGTGCTCAGCCAGTCCCCTGGGTACACCCGGCATGTCAGCAGGCTTCCATGCGAAGATGTCCCAGTTCTCACGGAGGAACTGGATGAGCGCTTCTTCCTATTTGCTGACGAGGGTGGTTGAAATATGAGTCGGGGCAGCATTAGGGTCGGTCGGGTGAATATGAATCGGCTTGGTTTCACCGGACGACTGAAATGCAGAGTCGGTTGCAGGCTTCTTGGATCGTAGCAAATCACTCGGATCTGCATTTTTTCGATACTCTTGCAACTCTACAACTGCCATTTGCACATCAGCGATCTTTGAACCCTTTTGAAAGCACTCCTCCGCCTTCTGCCGATTGCCAGTGACAGTGATCACCCCCTTAGGACCAGGCATCTTCATCTTGAGGTACACGTAACACGGTCGAGCCATGAAACGCGCATATGCGGGCCTGCCCAGGATAGCATGATAGGCACTCTGGAAATCTACCACTTCAAATGTCAACTTCTCTTTCCGGTAATTCTTGGAATCACCGAAAACCACATCAAGTGCAATTTGGCCGAGTAATTCAGCCTTCTTGCCAGGGATAACGCCATGGAAGCTCATATTGCTCGTGCTCAGTTTGGACATCGGAATGCCCATCCCCTTCAAGGTCTCCACGTACAGGATATTCAGGCCGCTACCACCATCCATCAGCACCTTAGTCAGTCGGGTGCCTTCAACCACCGGGTCGACCACCAACGCCTGCCTCCTGGGGGTGGCGATGTGCGCTGGGTGATCAGACTGGTCGAATGTAATAGCAGTCTGGGACCACTTCAAATAGCTCGGTGTTGCCGGGGCAACCATGTTCACTTCTCTGTTTATTACTTTCAGTCGACTTTTGCTTTCAACATGAGCAAAAATCATCAGAGTGGAATTGACATTGGGAAAACCATCATCATCTTCATCCCTGTCATCACCCTTGTCAGACTCCTTCTCCTTCTCTTTGGGCTGTTTATCGCGAAACTGCTGGATCAGGAGCCGACACTGTCGAGTGGTATGTTTGGGGTAAATGAAATTACCCTCTTCGTCTTTCTTGGTATGAATATGGCATGGTAAATCCAACACATCGTTTCCATCTTGATCCTTTACTTTCTTGGGGTTCCATGGCCCTTTGGGCTTCCCCTTGAACTTTCCTTGGGTCACTGCCAAGGCTTCACCAGGAGCCGCTGGTTCAGCCTTCCGCTTCTGCTTCCGACTGGAATTGGCTCCTCCGGCATCCTGGGCGACTGTTTTATGCTTGCCGCTCCGGAGTCGGTCTTCCTCTTCACCGTTAGCGTACTTGGTGGTAATTTCCATCATTCGACTAAGGGACATGTCCCCAGTCCGACCAAACTTCAGGTTCAGCTCTCTGTACTTGACGCCCTCTTTGAAGGCGCAAACTGCTTGGTGTTCTGACACGCCCTCCACCGTGTGGTTCAGAGTGATCCACCTCTGGATATAATCCCTCAAGGTTTCACCCGGCTTCTGAAGACAAGACTGTAACTCTGTCAGCCCCGCCAGTCGTTTGCAGGTGCCCTCGAAGGTTCTGACAAACACTCGGGCCAATTCTTCCCAACTGTCAATGCTACCATGAGCTAGCTGATTCAGCCACGCCCTGGCTGAGCCTTCCAACATCAAAGGAAGGTGTTTCATAGCCACGTCATCATTTCCTCCGCCAATCTGCACAGCCACTCGGTAGTCCTCAAGCCAAGTGTCGGGCTTGGACGATCCGGTAAACTTACTGACTCCAGTCACCAACCTGAAGTTGGGAGGAATCACTGCCGCTCTGATGGCTCTGCTGAAGCACTCGGGACCGGAAACATGCACTCTGCTTCTAGTCGGGTGGTCTCTGGCAGGGCCTTCTCTGTATGCTCTGTTCCTGACGACCAGACCTTGAACGAGGATGGACCTCGCATCAAAACCTGGCTCTCTGGGGTCGACTGGAATCCTTCGTTCACCACTGGGAGGACGTCTGTCATCATGCTGCCGAGGCGCATAAGACCCACTCCTCGGAGGAGGGGTGGGCACTCAACGCCGATCATCAGGGACTCGGTAATCTGGCTGCTCATGGTATCTGTATTGATCTCGCCGGTCTCCACGTCCCTCATGCCGCAAGGGCGATCTTGGGCTATGGGCCGACTGAACTGTGTCTGCTCTTGCGGACCCGCTGCGAATCCTATTCCGTGATTGGGACACTGCTGTGTTCAAGTCTCCAGCTGCCCGGAGCAAATCCCTGATCTGCACTAAGCCTCTGCCAGCCTTCGATTGAGAAGGCTGGATCGACTCCGCTATTCGGGCTGCCGCTGCAAGATTCTGAATCGGAGTTCGGTATACCTGAGTTGGCGGTGGAAAAAGTTGTCGTCGACTGGATTCTGGACGTCGCTCCCGAGCACGCTCATCCAGTGCGTGCTGGAGGTTCTCCAGTCGAGTGCGCTCAGCCAGGTTGGCCAGGCGCGCTTCCTCCAAGGCCAGGGCCTCGGGGGTCTCTCCAACGATAGGAGTGTGAAGTGCATCCATATTGCGGCGCGGTGCTCTTCCCTCTGCCGTGAAGAAAAAGACTCGGGGCGGTATTCTTCGTGAACACGTGACGGATCGTCGCCACCGTTTCCGCCACCATTGCGGTCGAAGCCTGGAGGACTACGTGGTCCATCGACCATCAGGACTTGCGCCGCGGGGTCACTGCTACCGCACTCGGATGCGGTCTCGACGGAGCCAGTCGAACAGGCCGTAGAGATTTTCGTCGAGCTCGATTGCTGCGACCTGTGGGGCAGCCGACTAGCGGGCCGCCGCGTGCCTCACCCACCGCTGGAGCCGCGACCGACCGGAACGCTTGCGCCGGCGGGTAGCGGGGAGTGAAGAAGCCACAGGAGCCGACCGATACTGAGTCGACGGCTGACGGAGGAGAACGCCACGGACGCACGCGCGAAAGTGCGTAGCCCCGCGGACAGGGAGCGCGTCGATGTCGAGTGGTGCCTCCTAGAGCCAAGCGGAGTCGTTGGCGACGAAGGTGAGCGCGCCGAGACGGATCTCGTGCCCCTCGGCCAAACCTCCACCGGAAACCATGATGATGGGAGTCGGAGAAAATGCAAGTTTCACCAGAAAAAACGCTAAAACACCTGCCCCACGGTGGGCGCCAACTGTCGTGGTACTAATGCTGACAGTAGAAAGGGGGGTAGGTTATGGAGAGGCAGGTCCTAGCTACGGTGAAGTTGTTGACAAGTGTTTTATGAGTTCAGGCACTTCTCTGAGGAAGTAACAACCCTACGTCTCGGAGCCCGGAGGCGGTCGACTGGAATATGAATGTGTGTGTTACAGGGGTGCGAACCCTTGTGCCAATGGAGGGGGGTGGCTTATATAGAGTGTGCCAGGACCCCAGCCAGCCCACGACGCCAAGGGTTCAATGTACATTAAGGTAGGACGTTACAGGTAACGCCAGCAGTAAAAGGTATTAAATGATCATCAAGTCTACAGAGTAAACACTCGGCCGTTGTTGTAGAGTAACCTTTAATCTTCTATGCGTCGAGTGCTTTCTGGTACGGTCGAGTGCTTTGATCCTTCCGAATGGAATGTCTTATGTTGAGTGGATGATGATATCCCTCCAATGCTGCTGACTTTAGGGTAATGCCCTTAGGGAGGGTGTCTAGGTCAGGCCTGTAACCCTACCCTAGGCACATAACTTCGTCACCTGGTGCACCGTTCAATACATTGTGATTGCACAGCCCATAACTTGCCTCTCTACAAGTTTCAGGGTGAGAATGTTGTGCTTGAGTATGGAGTAGCGGCAACATTTGATCACTCAGTTTCATGAAGACATGTGTGATTGGGAAACTCACGTGCAACTGCAAAATAATTTGGTTGAGCATATATGGACTCATGTTGGCAATCAATAGATGTATCTTCTTTTATTCGTTTACATATATGGACTCATGTTGGCAATCAATAGATGTACCTCCACGGCTCCGCTCCGCTCTCTCCGGCCGCAGTCACCACAACCAATGGGCGCCGTCTCGGCGTTGGCGGACGTCGTGGTGGCGCCCTTCTCACTTATCATGGCGGTCGCGGCCCCACTGTTCGACTCCCAGGTCGTGCTCCCGCGCCGCCTCTACCCGGCGCCGCTCGTGGACATCCACCAGTGGTTCACCGTCGCGTTCGGCCACTACCTCGTCGCCGATCCGCCGCCTTTCTTCCTCGGCCTCGTCTGGCTCGACCTGGCCTTCCTGTGGCCCGTCTGCGTCGCCAACCTCTACGGCATCCTCACGCGCCGCCGCTGGTCGGCCGCCACCTCGCTCATGGCGGGGGTCTACATGCTCACCTACTTGGTACGTGCCCGTCTTGGCCCTGCGTTTGCCCCTTTCTTCTTGCTCGCTTCAAGATCCATTCGAGTGATCAAGTGATAGCTAGCTTCTTTCATCGTTGACCAAGCGTGAAACATTTAATAATATTATCTTGATTGATTGCTGCGCTGTCTTGGTGGTGGAAATTTGTGGACGAGAGTATTTTTAGTGAATTTGGGAATAGAGATTTGAGATAATTCCTCGAGCATCGTTTGGTTCCGTCGACACCCGACAGGTAGTTAATCTTCAGTCGCTAGCACAACACTCCTATGATGGTTAATCTTTATATCTTGTCCATTTTCGTGGAAGATTTTTTCTCGGTTCGTTTCTAACGGTGGCTGCAATTGTTTCAGTCCGCGATACTCGGTGACATGTTCGGCTCAGGAAAAGCAACGCCGAGGCTGCTTCAGCTGTATGTTCCGTTCATCGTGTTTGCTGTAACTGCAGTCTTGCGTGGTCTCTGCTCATGCTCAGTGCCGTTTACTGCTGTTACATCGGCTGCATCAGCTCAGAAGAAGAAAGCCTAGATTTTCTTTTTGCGGGTAAAAGAAAGTCTACATTTAAATTTGTATTTATCATATTTCAAGATTCAAGAAGAAAGTAGTCAAGTTCAAATCGATGTAAATGTATAAGTACTTGTTAAAAGACTGTGTATCTTTCCTTCCATTATTAAGCACTAGCACCGTAAAATATCACCTTCTGTCACGACAGCCACGACCCCACCGCTGTCAAGTTTAAGACTTGAATTATGTTGGGCTGAGTATACCACTGTTCTTATAACCATCCAACCATAGATTGGTTTGCCCTAACACCGTAGCTAAGAATGTGTTTGGTAGCATTCTCAACACATCATATATGTTACAGACATGCTACGTGTAGATATATTGAGTACATGCAATTGTTATTATTTGGTAAAGGGTAGCCCGGTGCATGTAGCTCCCGCCTGCGCAGAGTCTGGGGAAGGGTCCGACCACTTTGGGTCTATAGTACGCAACCTTTCCCTACATTTCTGTAAAGAGGTTGTTTCCAAGACTTGAACCCTAGCGGTATTTTTTTCGATAAAGGCTGAATTTTTTTTGAAACGGTCGGGGGGGGGGGGAGGCTCCCCACCTGAATATATTTCAAAATAAGTTTTTTTTTTGTTTTTACAAACTACAGTAGGTGAGAAGAAAAGAAGTCTCGCCACAAGCCGGCGTGGACTTTGTCTTCCGCCATTCTGAGGCGGTGGGACCAGAGGGTGAGGTCAGAGATAATTCCTCTAAGAACATCGGGGGCAGGAGTATCGATATCCCTAAAAGTTTTGGCATTACGAGCATCCCATATTTTCCATGTGATGAGCAGCACAATGAGAGGCCACACGGACTCTGGTAGGCCCCGATGGGTAGGAGAAGTCCATAGCGCTGCAAAGGGGGAGAAGCATGGAAGAAAACCAATGGCGTCCCAAATAGACCGAGCAGCTGGGCAGGTGAAGAAGAGGTGAGCACGGTCCTCTGGTGCGGCCCCGCATCGGGGGCATGATGGAGACTCAAGGAGTCTTGCGATGAAGTTTGGCCTTGGTGTTTAGCCTGTCGAGGTGGAGGAGCCAGCCGAAGACACGCACCCGGCTAGGCACGCGGGCGTCCCAAATGCATGCCAGCGTGTGGTCGGCAAGCTGAGAAGCCAAAGCGTCATAGGCTCCTTTGGTGGTGAAGGAGGAGCCATTAAGCAGCGTACTGGAGTCGGGCGCCCCTAAAAGTCTCACATCCTGCAAAAGAAATCTCAAGGAAGCAAGTTCATTGGAAGCAGTTAAGGTTAGCCAGCTACGTAAACCCAGATCAATCCCATCCATCATAATATTAGCTACTAGGGCATTTGGTTTTGTGTGGTGGGAAAGAGGGAAGGGAAAGCAATCCACGGGGGTTTAGGGAGAACCCAACGATCTTAGCCAAAAGTATGTGGAGGATCCCGATCCAACAGAGACCTGGGAGATTTCACGAAGAGTAGAGAGGTGTTTAAAAATGGCTTTACCAAGGAAGGAAGCTTTTTAACTAACCTTATATGCAGTGGAGAGTGGTTGAGAATCCAATCCTTCCAAGGGAAAAGAGGAGCGTGCAAAAATTTGAATGCAAATTTCAACATAAGGCAAAAGTTTTGTGCTCTCAAGTTTTTGACCCCTAGACCTCCAACAAGTTTGGGCAAACAAATACGGTCCCATGCTACAAGGCACTTGGCCCCCGAGAAAGAATCATCATTAGACCAGAAAAAAATCCTACGACGCTTATCGATGTCCTCGATGACACTCATAGGTAAGGAAAAGTACATCATGAAATAAGTGGGGAGGCTATCTAGAACGACCGACATAAGGACAAGGCAACCACCGCGGGACAACAAGAGGGCGCACCACCCGGCAAGGTATGTGTCACAGCCATCGATGAGCGGCTGAAAGGCCGAAGGAGGTAGTTTAGGGGGGGAAGGGGAAGACCAAGGTATTTCTAAGGGAAGGCGGCAGTAGTCGCCCCTAAGGTAGCCACCATATCAGCGGCGAGTTGTGGGTCGACGTTCATGGGGACAATCGTCGTTTTATGAAAGTTAATCGAGAGGCCAGTAGCAAGGGAGAAGTCATCAAGAATTTGTTTGAGGTTGGTTGCACCTTGCGGGTCGGCTTTGATAATGATAAGCGTGTCATCTGCATACTGAAGGACGGGGCAGGGTAAGGAGGGCAAGACCGGGTGGGCTAGGTGATTTAGGGAACATGCGTTGATAATCATCTGCTGGAGAACATCTGCAAGGATAATGAATAGGAAAGGGGAAAGTGGGTAACCCTGTCGGAGTCCGTTCTTACACTGGATCCATGGCCCTAGTGAGCCATTAAGGAGAACTGTTGTTTTGCCAGAGTTAAGTAAAACGCTAATCCACCCTGGCCATTTCTCTGAGAAGCCCCGGGCCCGAAGAATAGAGAGGAGAGCGGGCCAAGACACAGAGTCGAAGGCTTTGGAGAAATCAAGCTTAACCACTAGCGTGGGGGGCTTTGGTCCTAGCACAGACGTGGAGGACGTCTGCAGCATAGAGAAAGTTCTCAGAAATAGTCCGACCTGAGAGGAAGCCCGTCTGGTCAGGGTGGACAAGCGCCGGAATGACAGGTTTGAGGCGATTAACAAGGAGTTTAGCGAGAGCTTTGTGTGGGTAATTTTGAAGGGAAATAGGACGGAAAGTATCAGGAGAGGGGGGAGCCGCTCCTTTTGGGATGAGGACAATGTATGCCCTATTAAGGCAGGAGATATCAGCGGACAGGCTGTAGAAGCTATTAAAGAGGTCAGTTGTCCTTTGCTTAAGTATGGGCCAGAACTTGCGGTAGAAACCAGGGTCGAAACCATCCGGTCCAGGGTGATGTCTACTACGCAACCTTCTTCTTGTAGACTCGTGTTGGGCTCCAAGCGCAGAGTTTTCTGGGACAGTAGCAAATTTCCCTCAAGTGGATGACCTAAGGTTTATCAATCCGTGGGAGGCTGCTACCTCTTGAGCACTGCGTTGGTTTTCCCTTGAAGAGGAAAGGGTGATGCAGTACAGTAGCATAAGTATTTCCCTCAGTTTTTGAGAACCAAGGTATCAATCCAGTAGGAGACCACGCTCAAGTCCCACGCACCTACACAAACAAATAAGAACCTTGCAACCAATGCGATAAAGGGGTTGTCAATCCCTTCACGACCACTTGAAAAAGTAAGATCTGATAGAGATGATAAGATAATATTTTTGGTATTTTTATGATAAAGACTAAAAGTAAAGAAAGCAAAATAAACGATAATAGAAATAACGGTAGATTAATATGATAGAGATAGACCCGGGGGCCATAGGTTTCACTAGTGGCTTCTCTCAAGAGCATAAGTATTACGGTGGGTGAACAAATTACTGTCGAGCAATTGATAGAATTGAGCATAGTTATGAGAATATCTAGGCATGATCATGTATATAGGCATCACGTCCGTGACAAGTAGACCAACTCCTGCCTGCATCTACTACTATTACTCCAAACATCGACTGCTATCCAGCATGCATCCAGAGTATTAAGTTCATAAGAACGGAGTAATGCTTTAAGCAAGATGACATGATGTAGAGAGATAAACTCATGCAATATGATATAAACCCCATCTTTTTATCCTCGATGGGAACAATACAATACGTGTCGTTTCCCCTACTGTCACTGGGATCGAGCACCGCAAGATTGAACCCAAAGCTAAGCACTTCTTCCATTGCAAGAAAGATCAATCTAGTAGGCCAAACCAAACTGATAATTCGAAGAGACTTGCAAAGATAACCAATCATACATACAAGAATTCAAAGGAGATTCAAATATTGTTCATAGATAATCTTGATCATAAACCCACAATTCATCGGATCTCGACAAACACACCGCAAAAGAAGATTGCATCGAATAGATCTCCAAGAGAATCGAGGAGAACTTTGTATTGAGATCCAAAGAGAGAGAAGAAGCCATCTAGATAATAACTATGGACCCGAAGGTCTGAGGTAAACTACTCACACATCATCGGAGAGGCTATGGTGTTGATGTAGAAGCCCTCTGTGATCAATGCCCCCTCCGGCGGAGCGCCGGAAAAAGCCCCAAGATGGGATCTCACGGGTACAGAAGGTTGCGATGGTGGAAATAGGGTTTTGGCTCCTCCTCTCATGTTTTCGGGGTACGTAGGTATATATAGGAGGAAGAAGTAGGTCGGTGGAGCCATGAGGGGCCCACGAGGGTGGAGGGCGTGCCCAGGGGGGTAGGCGCGCCCCTGCCTTGTGGCCTCCTCGTTGATTGCTTGACGTCCACTCCAAGTCCTCTGGATCACGTTTGTTCAGAAAATCACGTTCCCGAAGGTTTCATTCCGTTTGGACTCCGTTTGATATTCCTTTCCTTCGAAACACTGAAATAGGCAAAAAACAATTTGGGTTGGGCCTACGATTAATAGGTTAGTCCGAAAAATAATATAGAAGTGTATAATAAAGCCCATTGAACATTCAAAACAGATAATATAATAGCATGGAACAATCAAAAATTATAGATATGTTGGAGACGTATCAGAGGCGTAGGATGAAGATGGTCTCTTTCAAACGACCCTGCAACCAAATAACAAAGAGTCTCTTGTGCCCCCAACACACCCAATACAATGCCAAAATGTATAGGTGCACTAGTTCGGCGAAGAGATGGTGATACAGGCATAATATGGATGGTAGATATAGGTTTTTGTAATCTGAAAATGTAAAAACAGCAAGGTAACAAGTCGTAAAAGTGAGCAAAAAGGTATTGTAATGCTTGGAAACAAGGCCTAGGGTTCATACTTTCACTAGTGCAAGTTCTCTCAACAATGATAACATAATTAGATCATATAACAATCCCTCAACGTGCAACAAAGAGTCACTCCAAAGTCACTAATAGCGGAGAATAAACAAAGGGATTATTGTAGGGTACGAAACCACCTCAAAGTTATTCTTTCTGATCGATCTATTGGGCTACTCCTATAAGTGTCACAAACATCCCTAGAGTTCGTACTAAAATAACACCTTAAGACACACATCAACCAAAACCCTAATGTCACCTAGATACTCCAATGTCACCACAAGTATCCGCAGGTTTGATTATACGATATGCATCACACAATCTCAGATTCATCTATTCAAACCAACACAAAGAACTTCAAAGAGTGCCCCAAAGTTTCTACCGGAGAGTCGAGACGAAAACGTGTGCCAACCCCTATGCATAAGTTCACAAGGTCACAGAACCCGCAAGTTGATCACCAAAACATACATCAAGTAGATCACGTGAATATCCCATTGTCACCACAGATAAGCACATGCAAGACATACATCAAGTGTTCTCAAATCCTTAAAGACTCAATCCGATAAGATAACTTCAAAGGTATAACTCAATCCATTACAAGAAGGAAGAGGGGGAGAAACATCATAAGATCCAACTACAATAGCAAAGCTCGCGGTACATCAAAATCGTGCCAAATCAAGAACACGGGAGAGAGAGAGAGAGAGAGAGATCAAACACATAGCTACTGGTACATACCCTCAGCCCCGAGGGTGAACTACTCCCTCCTCGTCATGGAGAGCGCCGGGATGATGAACATGGCACAGGTGATGATTCCCCCCTCCGGTGGGGTGCCGGAACAGGGTCCCGATTGATTTTTTGTGGCTACAGAGTCTTGCGGCGGCAAAACCCGATCTAGGTTTATTTCTGGGGGTTTCTATATTTATAGGAATTTTTGGCGTCGAGAACAAGTCAGGGGGTCCACGAGTCAACGACAAGGACAGAGGACGCGCCCGGGGGGGTAGGGCGCACCCTCCAACCTTGTGGTTGGCTCGGGACTCTTCTGGCCCAACTCTTTTTCTTCGGGGGCTTCTTTTGGTCCATAAAAAATCACCGTAAATTTTCAGCTCGTTTGAACTCCGTTTGATATTCCTTTTCTGCGAAACTCAAAAACAAGGAAAAACAGAAACTGGCACTGGGCTCTAGGTTAATAGGTTAGTCCCAAAAATCATATAAAATAGCATATAGATGCATATAAAACATCCAAGATAGATAATATAATAGCATGGAACAATCAAAAATTATAGATACGTTGGAGACGTATCAAGCATCCCCAAGCTTAATTCCTGCTCGTCCTCGAGTAGGTAAATGATAAAAGCAGAATTTTTTATGTGGAATGCTATCAAGTGCACAAGTTTGATCAATAATAATTTCAATCATTTTTTCTAGCATCATTATATATCATAACAGTAGCTCATATCATAAAACTTCTCATGATCAAGTAGCAAGCTATTCACATGTTAAAGCATAGATCATAAACTTTATTGAAAACTAACAAACTATGTTCTCAGTCATCGAACAATTGCAATTCATCTTATTTTCAGGAAGGGTCTATGTAAGAGCTTTGATTTAGCAAATCGCACATACTCAACTATCATATAGTCTTCCATGATTGCTTCCACTCAAAGCATATTTTTCGAACAAATAGCATCCATTGAACACAGACAAAGATAGGGGCTTAATGTTTTGCCTCCCAACTTATTTATCATATAGATAATTGTCAACAATAATAATTCATGATCAAATATATTTGAATGGCCATATATGCTTAGGTCTTTCCCCATCACATGATGCTTGCCAACTAAAGAGTAGGTTGGAATGAGAAGGAATACTACTGACTCTTGCATAAAAGTAAAAGATAGGCCCTTCGCAGAGGGAAGCAGGGATTTGCAGAGGTGCTAGAGCTCGAAGCTTTTAAAATAGAGATGAAAATAATTTTGAGAGGTATGCTTTCATTGTCAACATAACAACCAAGAGTTCCCAGTATCTTCCATACTAGATACATTATAGGCGGTTCCCAAACAGAATGGTAAAGTTTTTACTCCCCCACCACCAACAAGCACATTCCACGGCTGGTCCAAAACAACGGGTACCGTCCAACTATCTACAATCCTGGGGGAGTTTTGTTTAATTATTTATGATTTCGTTTTTGATCTTTTGATCATAGGACTGGGCATCCCAATTACCAGCCACTCTCTCGTGAATGATAAGTGAATAAACACTCATCGTGAGAATAACCCACCTAGCATGGAAGATACTGACAGCCCCTAGTCGCTACATGAGCGATTCAGGCATACAAAACAGATTATTATTTGAAGGTTTAGAGTTTGGCACAAGCAAAATTACTTGGAACGGCAGGTAAATACCGCATATAGGTAGATATGATGGACACTCATGGAAGAAACTTGGTTCAAGGATTTTGGATGCACAAGCAGTATTCTCGCTTAGTACAGAAATTTTGGCTAGCAAAAGATTCTAAATAGCAAGCACCACATGTTGGAGGATCCATAACAATATAACTTCTATACAAATATACCCAAACATAACTCATTATGTTGTCTTCCTTGTCCAACTTCAACTAATTTGCTCAGGTTTGAAAATAATTAATGGGACTCACAATCATAGAAGATGTCCAAGATAGTATATTTATATGTGAAATCTCTCTTCCTTCAATATTCTTTCATGAATTGTTCAAGTGACCAATACTATGTTTGCTAACTCTCAATAAATTTACCACCTCTACTTCTTATATGTGAAGTCATTACTCCCCAGGGTATAAGCATATGAAACATACATAATTTCAGATTTATGATATTCAATTCATTCAACAATTTACTCATAGGATATAAGTGAAGCACACGAGTAAATGAAAAACTACTCTAAAAAGATATAAGTGAAGATCAATGAGTAGTCAAATAATTATTTAGCTATGTGAGGACTCTCTCTCATTTAAGTATTTTCAGATCTTAATATTTTATTCAAACAGCAAGCAAAAAATGAAATGACATTCCAAGGATAGCACATATCATGTGAAGAAGCAAAAACTTAGGCTCAACCGAGGCTAACCGATGATTGTTGATGAAGAAAGGTGGAATGCCAACCGGGGCATCCCCAAGCTTAGATGCTTGAGACTTCTTGAAATATTAATTAGGGATGCCTTGGGCATCCCCAAGCTTGAGCTTTTGAGTCTCCTTAATTCCTTTCATATCATAGTTTCCCGGAATCTTAAAAACTTCATCCACACAAAACTCAACAAGAACTCGTGAGATAAGTTAGTATAAATCCATGTAAAACCTTATCATTCTCTACTGTATAAAATCACTAAAATTATTATTTGATATTGCCTACTAAATGCCTCTGCATATTTAACACTCCTATCCTCAAATAGAATCATTAAACAAGCAAACATATGCAAACAATGCAAACATAACACCAATCTGTCTAAACAGAACAGTCTGTAAAGAATTCAAGAGGAATCATACTTATTTAACTCAATTTTTTTTGAAACTTTACCACACTGTAGAGAATTTATCATAGCTTATTATGCAAAAAAAAATCAACATTTTATCACATAGGGAATTTTTGCAATAGCGACAAACTTTCTGTTTTGAAACAGCAACTCATAAACTTGCAAATTGTGCATGGTGAAGGCTATCCTTGACACTTTTATTGAAATAAAAGATACAAAGCCTTATTCTAAATAACAGCAAGCAAACATAAATAAAATAAAATGACGCTCCAAGCAAAACACATATCATGTGGTGATTAAAAATATAGCCTCAAGTAAGGTTACCGATAGAGGAAGACGAAAGAGGGGATGCCTTCCGGGGCATCCCCAAGCTTAGGCTCTTGGTTATCCTTGAATATTACCTTGGGGTGCCTTGGGAATCCCCAAGCTTAGGCTCCTGCCACTCCTTATTTCATAGTCCATCGAATCTTTACCCAAAACTTGAATGAAGGAAATATGCCCTAGAGGCAATAATAAAGTTATTATTTATTTCCTTATATCATGATAAATGTTTATTATTCATGCTAGAATTGTATTAACCGGAAACATAATACTTGTGTGAATACATAGACAAACAGAGTGTCACTAGTATGCCTCTACTTGACTAGCTCGTTGATCAAAGATGGTTATGTTTCCTAGTCATTGACATGAGTTGTCATTTGATTAACGGGATCACATCATTAGGAGAATGATGTGATTGACTTGACCCATTCCGTTAGCTTAGCACACGATCGATTAGTATTCTGCTATTGCTTTCTTCATGACTTATACATGTTCCTATGACTATGAGATTATGCAACTCCCGTTTACCGGAGGAACACTTTGTGTGCTACCAAACGTCACAACGTAACTGGGTGATTATAAAGGTGCTCTACAGGTGTCTCCAAAGGTACTTGTTGGGTTGGCGTATTTCGAGATTAGGATTTGTCACTCCGATTGTCGGAGAGGTATCTCTGGGCCCACTCGGTAATGCACATCACTATAAGCCTTGCAAGCATTGCAACTAATGAGTTACTTGCGGAATGATGTATTACGGAACAATTAAAGAGACTTGCCGGTAACGAGATTGCACTAGGTATTGAGATACCGACGATCGAATCTCGGGCAAGTAACATACCGATGACAAAGGGAACAACGTATGTTGTTATGCGGTTTGACCGATAAAGATCTTCGTAGAATATGTGGGAGCCAATATGAGCATCTAGGTTCCGCTATTGGTTATTGACCGGAGACGTGTCTCGGTCATGTCTACATAGTTCTCGAACCCGTAGGGTCCGCACGCTTAAAGTTCGATGATGGTTATATTATGAGTTTATGTGTTTTCATGTACCGAAGGTAGTTCGGAGTCCTGGATGAGATCGGGGACATGACGAGGAGTCTCGAAATGGTCGAGATGTAAAGATCGATATATTGGACGACTATATTCGGACATCGGAAAGGTTCCGAGTGATTCGGGTATTTTTCGGAGTACCCGAGAGTTACGGGAATTCGTACTGGGCCTTAATGGGCCATACGGGAAACGAGAGAAAGGCCTCAAAAGGTGGCCGCACCCCTCCCCATGGTCTAGTCCGAATTGGACTAGGGAAGGGGGGCGCCCCCTTCCTTCCTTCTCCTTTCCCCTTCCCTTTTTCCTATTCCATGTGGGAGGAGGAATCCTACTAGGACTAGGGAGTCCTAGTAGGACTCCACACTTCTGGCGCGCCCTAGGGGCTGGCCGGCCTCCCCTCCTCCATCCTTTATATACGGGGGAAGGGGCACCCCATAGACACAACAATTGATCTCTTGATCTCTTAGCCGTGTGCGGTGCCCCCCTCCACCATAATCCACCTCGATAATATCGTAGCGGTGTTTAGGCGAAGCCCTGCGTCGGTAGAACATCATCATCGTCACCACACCGTCGTGCTGTCGAAACTCTCCCTCAACACTCGGCTGGATCGAAGCTCGAGGGATGTCATCGAGTTGAACGTGTGCAGAACTCGGAGGTGCCGTGCGTTCAGTACTTGGATCGGTCGGACGTGAAGACGTACGACTACTTCCTCTACGTCGTGTCAACGCTTCCATTGTCGGTCTACGAGGGTACGTGGACACACTCTCCCCTCTCGTTGCTATGCATCACCATGATCTTGCGTGTGCGTAGGAAATTTTTGAAATTACAACGTTCCCCAACAGTGGCATCCGAGCCTGGTTTTATGCGTAGATGTTATATGCACGAGTAGAACACAAGTGAGTTGTGGGCGATACAAGTCATACTGCTTACCAGCATGTCATACTTTGGTTCGGCGGTATTGTTGGATGAAGCGGCCCGGACCGACATTACGCGTACGCTTACACGAGACTGGTTCTACCGACGTGCTTTGCACATAGGTGGCTGGCGGGTGTCAGTTTCTCCAACTTTAGTTGAACCGAGTGTGGCTACGCCCGGTCCTTGAGAAGGTTAAAACATCACTAACTTGATGAACTATCGTTGTGGTTTTGATGCGTAGGTAAGAACGGTTCTTGCTCAGCCCATAGCAGCCACGTAAAACTTGCAACAACAAAGTAGAGGACGTCTAACTTGTTTTTGCAGGGCATGTTGTGATGTGATATGGTCAAGGCATGATGCTATATTTTATTGTATGAGATGATCATGTTTTGTAACCGAGTTATCGGCAACTGGCAGGAGCCATATGGTTGTCGCTTTATTGTATGCAATGCAATCGCCCTGTAATGCTTTACTTTATCACTAAGCGGTAGCGATAGTCGTAGAAGCATAAGTTGGCGAGACAACAACGATGCTACGATGGAGATCAAGGTGTCGCGCCGGTGACGATGGTGATCATGACGGTGCTTCGGAGATGGAGATCACAAGCACAAGATTATGATGGCCATATCATATCACTTATATTGATTGCATGTGATGTTTATCTTTTATGCATCTTATCTTGCTTTGATTGACGGTAGCATTATAAGATGATCTCTCACTAAATTATCAAGGTATAAGTGTTCTCCCTGAGTATGCACCATTGCGAAAGTTCTTCGTACTGAGACACCACGTGATGATCGGGTGTGATAGGCTCTACGTTCAAATACAATGGGTGCAAAACAGTTGCACACGCGGAATACTCAGGTTAAACTTGACGAGCCTAGCATATAACAGATATGGCCTCAGAACACTGAGACCGAAAGGTCGAGCGTGAATCATATAGTAGATATGATCAACATAGTGATGTTCACCATTGAAACTACTCCATCTCACGTGATGATCGGACATGGTTTAGTTGATATGGATCACGTGATCACTTAGAGGATTAGAGGGATGTCTATCTAAGTGGGAGTTCTTAAGTAATATGATTAATTGAACTTAAATTTATCATGAACTTAGTCCTGGTAGTATTAGCATATCTATGTTGTGGATCAATAGCTCATGTTGTTGCTCGCCATTTATGTTTTGATATGTTCCTAGAGAAAACTAAGTTGAAAGATGTTAGTAGCAATGATGCGGATTGGATTCGTGATCTGAGGTTTATCCTCATTGGTGCGCAGAAGAATTATGTCCTTGATGTACCGCTAGGTGACAGACCTATTGCAGGAGCAGATGCAGACGTTATGAACGTTTTGACAAAAGCTCCGTATGATGACTACTTGATAGTTAAGTGCACCATGCTTTACGGCTTAGAACCGGGACTTCAAAAATGTTTTGAACGCCACGGAGCATATAAGATGTTCCAAGAGTTGAAATTGGTATTTCATACTCATACTCGTGTCGAGAGGTATGAGACCTCTGACAGTACTTTGCCTACAAGATGGAGGAGAATAGCTCAACCAGTGAGCATGTGCTCAGATTGTCTGGGTACTACAATTGCTTGAATCAAGTGGGAGTTAATCTTCCAGATAAGATAGTAATTGACAAGAATTCTCTAGTCACTATCACCAAGATACTAGAACTTTGTGATGAACTATAATATGCAAGGGATGACGAAAGTAATTCCCGAGCTCTTCGCGATGCTGAAATCGACGAAGGTAGAAATCAAGAAAGAGCATCAAGTGTTGATGGTGAACAAGACCACTAGTTTCAAGTAAAGGGACAAAGGGAAGAAAGGGGAACTTCAAGAAGAACGGCAAGCAAGTTGCTGCTCAAGTGAAAAAGCCCAAGTCTGGACCTAAGCCTGAAACTGAGTGCTTCTACTGCAAAGGGACTGGTCACTGGGAGCGGAACTGCCCCAAGTATTTGGTGGATAAGAAGGATGGCAAAGTGAACAAAGCTATATTTGATATACATGTTATTGATGTGTACTTTACTATTGTTTATAGCAACCCCTCAGTATTTGATACTGGTTCAGTTACTAAGAGTAGTAACTCGAAACGGGAGTTGCAGAATGAACAGAGACTAGTTAAGGGTAAAGTGACGATGTGTATTGGAAGTGGTTCCAAGATTGATATGATCATCATCGCACACTCCCTATACTTTTGGGATTAGTGTTGAACCTAAAATAAATGTTATTCAGTGTTTGCGTCGAGCATGAATATGATTGGATCATGTTCATTGCAAAACGGTTATTCATGTAAGTTAGAGAATAATTGTTGTTCTATTTACATGAATAAAACCTTCTATGGTCATACACCAATGAAAATGGTTTGTTGGATCTCGATCGTGGTGATACACATTTTCATAATATTGAAGCCAAATGATGCAAAGTTAACAATGATAGTGCAACTTATTTGTGGCACTGCCGTTTAAGTCATATTGGTGTAAAGCGCATGAAGAATCTCCATGCTGATGGACTTTTGGAATCACTTGATTATGAATCACTTGATGCTTGCGAACCATGCCTAATGGGCAAGGTGACTAAGACTCCGTTCTCCGGAACAATGGAGCGAGCAACTGACTTATTGGAAATAATACATACTGATGTATGCGGTCCGATGAGTGTTAAGGCTCGCGGCAAGTATCATTATTTGCTGATCTTCACACATGATTTGAGTAGATATGGGTATATCTACTTGATGAAACATAAGTCTGAAACATTTGAAAAGAATTTCAGAGTGAAGTGGAGAATCATCGTAACAAGAAAATAAAAGTTTCTACGATATGATCGCAGAGGTGAAATATTTGAGTTACGAGTTTGGCCTTCAGTTAAAACAATGTGAAATAGTTTCACTACTCACGCCACTTGGAACACCACAGTGTAATGGTGTGTCCGAGCGTCATAACTATACTTTATTAGATATGGTGCGATCTATGATGTCTCTTACCGATCTACCACTATCGTTTTGGGGTTATGCATTAGAAACAGCTGCATTCACGTTAAATAGGGACCATCTAAAATTCGTTGCGACGACGCCTTATGAACTATGGTTTGGCAAGAAACCAAAGTTGTCGTTTCTTAAAGTTTGGGGTTGCGATGCTTATGTGAAAAGGCTTCAACCTGATAAGCTCGAACCCAAATCGAAGAAATGTATCTTCATAGGATACCTAAAGGAGACTGTTGGGTACACCTTCTATCACAGATTCGAAGGCAAGACATTTGTTGCTAAGAATGGGTCCTTTCTAGAGAAGGAGTTTCTCTCGAAAGAAGAGAGTGGGAGGAAAGTAGAACTTGATGAGGTAATTGTACCTGCTCCCTTATTGGAAAGTAGTTCATCACAGAAAATGGTTCTTGTGACGTCTATACCAATGAATGAGGAAGTTAATGCTGATGATCATGAAACTTCAGATCAAGTTGTTACTGAACCTTGTAGGTCAACCAGAGTAAGATCCGCACCAGAGTGGTACAGTAATCCTGTTCTGTAGGTCATGTTACTAGACGATGACAAACCTACGAACTATGAGGAAGCGATGATGAGCCCAGATTCCGCAAAATGGCTTGAGGCCATGAAATCTGAGATGGGATCCATGTATGAGAACAAAGTATGGACTTTGATTGACTTGCCCGATGATTGGTGAGCCATTAAGATTAAATGAATCTTCAAGAGGAAGACGGACGATGATAGTAGTGTTACTATCTACAAAGCTAGAATTGTCGCAAAAAGGTTTTTGACAAGTTCAAGGTGTTGACTACGATGAGTTTCTCACTCGTATCTAAGCTTAAGTCTATCCGAATCATGTTAGTAATTGCCGCATTTTATGAAATCTGGCAAATGGATAAACAAAATTGCATTCCTAAATGGATTTATTAAAGAAGAGTTGTATATGATGCAACCAGAAGGTTTTGTCGATCCTAAAGGTGCTAACAAAGTGTGCAAAGCTCCAGTGATCCATCTATGGACTGGTGCAAGCATCTTGGAGTTGGAATATACGCTTTGATAAGTTGATCAAAGCATATAGTTTTATACAGACTTGCGGTGAAGCCTGTATTTACAAGAAAGTGAGTGGGAGCACTACAACATTTCTGATAAGTATATGTGAATGACATATTGTTGATCGGAAATAATGTAGAATTATTCTGCAAAGCATAAAGGAGTATTTGAAATGATTTTTTTCAAAGAAAGACCTCGGTAAAGCTGCTTACATATTGAGCATCAAGATCTATAGAGATAGATCAAGACGCTTGATAAGTTTTTTTAATAAGTACATACCTTGACGAGTTTTTGAAGTAGTTCAAAATGGAACAGTCAAAGAAAGAGTTCTTTCCTGTATTGCAAGGTGTGAAGTTGAGTAAGACTCAAAGCCCGACCACGACAGAAGATAGAAAGAGAATGAAAGTCATTCCCTATGCCTCAGCCATAGGTTCTATAAAGTATGCCATGTTGTGTACCAGACCTATTGTATACCCTGCATTGTATTTAGCAAGGGAGAACAATAGTGATCTAGGAGTAGATCACTGGACAGCGGTCAAAATTATCCTTAGTGGAATAAAGATATGTTTCTCGATTATGGAGGTGACAAAAAAAAGGTTCGTCGTAAAGGGTTACGTCGATGCAAGTTTTGACACTGGTCCAGATGACTCTAAGTCTCAATCTGGATACATATTGAAAGTGGGAGAAAATAGCTAGAGTAGCTCCGTGCAAGAGCATTGTTGACATAGAAATTTGCAAAATATATACGGATCTGAATGTAGCAGACCCGTTGACTAAACTTCTCTCATAAGCAAAACATGATCACACCCTAGTACTCTTTGGGTGTTAATCACATAGCGATGTGAACTAGATTATTGACTCTAGTAAACCCTTTGGGTGTTGGTCACATAACGATGTGAACTATGGGTGTTAATCACATGGTCATGTGAACTATTGATGTTAAATCACATGTCGATGTGATCTAGATTATTGACTCTAGTGCAAGTGGGAGACTGAAGGAAATATGCCCTAGAGGCAATAATAAAGTTATTATTTATTTCCTTATATCATGATAAATGTTTATTATTCATGCTAGAATTGTATTAACCGGAAACATAATACTTGTGTGAATACATAGACAAACAGAGTGTCACTAGTATGCCTCTACTTGACTAGCTTGTTGATCAAAGATGGTTATGTTTCCTAGTCATTGACATGAGTTGTCATTTGATTAACGGGATCACATCATTAGGAGAATGATGTGATTGACTTGACCCATTCCGTTAGCATAGCACACGATCGTTTAGTATTCTGCTATTGCTTTCTTCATGACTTATACATGTTCCTATGACTATGAGATTTTGCAACTCCCGTTTACCGGAGGAACACTTTGTGTGCTACCAAACGTCACAACGTAACTGGGTGATTATAAAGGTGCTCTACAGGTGTCTCCAAAGGTACTTGTTGGGTTGGCGTATTTCGAGATTAGGATTTGTCACTCCGATTGTCGGAGAGGTATCTCTGGGCCCACTCGGTAATGCACATCACTATAAGCCTTGCAAGCATTGCAACTAATGAGTTAGTTGCGGAATGATGTATCACGGAACAAGTAAAGAGACTTGCCGGTAACGAGATTGAACTAGGTATTGAGATACCGACGATCGAATCTCGGGCAAGTAACATACCGATAACAAAGGGAACAACGTATGTTGTTATGCGGTTTGACCGATAAAGATCTTCGTAGAATATGTGGGAGCCAATATGAGCATCCAGGTTCCGCTATTGGTTATTGACCGGAGACGTGTCTCGGTCATGTCTACATAGTTCTCGAACCCGTAGGGTCCGCACGCTTAAAGTTCGACGACGGTTATATTATGAGTTTATGTGTTTTCATGTACCAAAGGTAGTTCGGAGTCCCGGATGAGATCTGGGACACGACGGGGAGTCTCGAAATGGTCGAGACGTAAAGATCGATATATTGGACGACTATATTCCGACATCGGAAAGGTTCCGAGTGATTCGGGTATTTTTCGGAGTACCAGAGAGTTACGGGAATTCGTACTGGGCCTTAATGGGCCATACGGGAAAGGAGAGAAAGGCCTCAAAAGGTGGCCGCACCCCTCCCCATGGTCTGGTCCGAATTGGACTAGGGAAGGGGGGCGCCCCCTTCCTTCCTTCTCCTTTTCCCTTTCCTTTTTCCTATTCCATGTGGGAGGAGGAATCCTACTAGGACTAGGGAGTCCTAGTAGGACTCCACACTTCTGGCGCGCCCTAGGGGCTGGCCGGCCTCCCCTCCTCCATCCTTTATATACGGGGGTAGGGGGCACCCCATAGACACAACAATTGATCTCTTGATCTCTTAGCCGTGTGCGGTCCCCCCTCCACCATAATCCACCTCGATAATATCGTAGCGGTGCTTAGGCGAAGCCCTGCGTCGGTAGAACATCATCATCGTCACCACACCGTTGTGCTGACGAAACTCTCCCTCAACACTCGGCTGGATCAGAGCTCGAGGGACGTCATCGAGTTGAACGTGTGCAGAACTCGGAGGTGTCGTGCGTTCGGTACTTGGATCGGTCGGATCGTGAAGACGTACGACTACTTCCTCTACGTTGTGTCAACGCTTCCGTTGTCGGTCTACGAGAGTACGTGGGCACACTCTCCCCTCTCGTTGCTATGCATCACCATGATCTTGCGTGTGCGTAGGAAATTTTTGAAATTACTACGTTCCCCAACATTGAAAACTTCACAACACAAAACTCAACAGAAAACTCATAAGCTCCGTTAGTATAATAAAGCAAATCACCACTTAGGTACTATCGTGAACTCATTCTAAATTTATATTTGTGTTTTATCTACTGTATTCCAACTTCTCCATGGTTCATACCCTTCGATACTACTCATAGATTCATCAAAATAAGCAAACAACACATAGAAAACAGAATCTGTCCAAAATAGAACAGTCTGTAGTAATTTGTAACTCTCGAATAATTCTGTAACTCCAAAAATTCTGGAAAATTAGTACAACCTGGGCAATTTGTGTATCAATCAGATGCCAAAAGAATTAGATCAAAAGCACGCTTCTGTGAATTATGAAAATTGTTTTCCTGGGCGCAAAAGTTTTTGTTTCTCAGCAAGATCATAACAACTATCACCGTAAGCCATCCCAAAGGTCTTACTTGGCACTTTATTGAAACAAAAGCTATAAAACATGATTACTACAGTAGCTGAATCATGTGAACACATAAAAACAGTAGGTAACGATGTTGGGTTGTCTCCCAACAAGCGCTTTTTTAATGCCTTTCTAGCTAGGCATGATGATTTCAATGATGCTCACATAAAAGATAAGAATTGAAACATAATGGGAGCATCATGAAGCATATGACAAGCACATTTAAGTCTAACCCAATTCTTATGAATAGGTATTTTGTGAGCAAACAACTTATGGGAGCAACAATCAACTAGCATAGGAAGGTAAAACAAGCATAACTTCAAGATTTTCAACACATAGAGAGGAAACTTGATATTATTGCAATATGTAGAAGCATATGTTCCTCTCTCATAATAATTTTCAGTGGCATCATGAATGAATTCAACAATATAACCATCACATAAAGCATTACTTTCATGATCCATAAGCATAGAAATTTTACTACTCTTCACATAAGCAAAACTCTTCTCATTCGGAATAGTGGGGGTATCATAAGAAACTAGAATAGTATAAATTGTTTCCACATTAAAAGAATAACAGAAAAAGGGTAATCATAATTATGACAAGCTTTATAAATATAATCATCAGTACTTTTTATAACATAAGTGTCATCACAATAATCATCATAAGTAGCAACTTTGTTCTCATCATAGTCAATTGAAACCTCTTCCGAAATAGTGGAATTATTACTAAATAAAGTCACAACCTCTCCAAATCCACTTTTATCATTATAATAAGATTCAACACTCTCCAAAAAAAGTGGGATAACTATTATCTAAAGTTGACACTCTTCCAAACCCACTTTCATAAATATTGCAATCACCATAAGTAGGAGGCATGCTATCATCATAAGAAATTTTCTCATCAAAACTTGGGGGACTAAAAATATCATCTTCATCAAACATAGCATCCCCATGCTTGGGCCTTTGCATATCATAAGCATAATCACTCTCATCATTAATAGTATGAATAGCACCAATAGTATAACAATTATCATCACAACTTTCTAAGTTGATGCCAAAAAGATTTTCAAGATTATAAGAAGTATCATTATTTTCCCAATCATAATCATCACAATGAGTAATAGGCATAACAAAATCATCCTCAATAGTTTCTTCGGACATTGTACCATAAGGCAAAGAATCAATATCATTGTGAAGTACATCATCATCCACATTTATTTTTGATTCACTCTCAAGAGGCATAACAATAATAGGGGCAACATCATTTGGGAGAGATACCTTTTTATCTTTGCTTTTTCGTCTTTTCTTTTTCTTCTTCACATCATGTGTGGGTTTAATCACCTTTTTGGAGCTCCTTATTGATGAGATTGGTTGCATAGGAAGCTCATTCTCGTAACATGTTTCATCATGAGAGAAAATAGGAGGGAAAGTGGAGAGCTTTACCCTTTCATTAGTATTTCTTTTATATTCTAATAGTTTTCCCATCTTTCTATAGTTGGCAATATAAGCATTCTCATTCAATTTACCATGCAAAACATATAGATTTCTCTAAGAGTAGTTTCAGCATGGTCCGTGAATATAAATGCTTCAAACCAACTATTTTTATGTGACAATTCTTCACACCCCAAAAATAAACAAAGTTCATTATAAAGTTCAAGGTTGATCAAGTCATTGCAATATTTGGTCACAATTCGGTCATGAAAAAGTATGCATTGAAAATTAAGATGACCAACTCTATTGCAAAGTTCACAAGTAATGGGATGAAAAGAGCATAAATTTGTAGCAAATTTATCTATCACCTTAATCCACTGATTGGTTTCATCATGTTTATGCTTCTTACAAAATCTATCATCCCTATAAGGCATGTCTTCACAAACTCTATGCACTCCACAAAAATTGACATGCTTACAAGAAACAACTTTATCATGACTAGAGCAATCATCATTAGTACTTTGGATGTTCATAGAATTTATACTAACAACAGTGCAATCATGCTCATCATTCAAAGATTTAGTGCCAAACATTTTATTGAATACTTCTTCTAACACTTTGGCACAATAATCGGAATCCTTATTTTCATGAAAGACATTAAAAAGATGAAGCATATGAGGCCACCTCAATTCCATTTTTTTGTAGTTTTCTTATATAGACTAGACTAGTGATAAAACAAGAAACTAAAAGATTCGATTGCAAGATCTAAAGATATACCTTCAAGCACTAACCTCCCCGGCAACGGCGTCAGAAAAAAGCTTGATGTCTACTACGCAACCTTCTTCTTGTAGACTCGTGTTGGACCTCCCAGCGCAGAGTTTTGTGGGACAGTAGCAAATTTCCCTCAAGTGGATGACCTAAGGTTTATCAATCTGTGGGAGGCGTAGGATGAAGATGGTCTCTCTCAAACAACCCTACAACCAAATAACAAAGAGTCTCTTGTGCCCCCAACACACCCAATACAATGTCAAATTGTATAGGTGCACTAGTTCGGCGAAGAGATGGTGATACAAGCGTATGGATGGTAGATATAGGTTTTTGTAATCTGAAAATATAAAAATAGCAAGGTAACAAGTAAAAGTGAGCAAAAACGGTATTGTAATGCTTGGAAATAAGGCCTAGGGTTCATACTTTCACCAGTGTAAGTTCTCTCAACAATGATAACATAATTAGATCATATAACAGTCCCTCGACGTGCAACAAAGAGTCACTCCAAAGTCACTAATAGCGGAGAATAAATGAAGAGATTATTGTAGGGTACGAAACCACCTCAAAGTTATTCTTTCTGATCGATCTATAGGGCTATTCCTATAAGTGTCACAAACAGCCCTAGAGTTCGTACTAAAATAACACCTTAAGACACACATCAACCAAAACCCTAATGTCACCTAGATACTCCAATGTCACCACAAGTATCCGCGGGTTTGATTATACGATATGAATCACACAATCTCAGATTCATCTATTCAAACCAACACAAAGAACTTCAAAGAGTGCCCCAAAGTTTATACTGGAGAGTCGAGACGAAAACGTGTGCCAACCCCTATGCATAAGTTCACAAGGTCACAGAACCCGCAAGTTGATCACCAAAACATACATCAAGTAGATCACGTGAATATCCCATTGTCACCACAGATAAGCACTTGCAAGACATACATCAAGTGTTCTCAAATCCTTAAAGACTCAATCTGATAAGATAACTTCAAAGGTATAACTCAATCCATTACAAGAAGGTAGAGGGGGAGAAACATCATATGATCCAACTATAATAGCAAAGCTCGCGGTACATCAAAATCGTGCCAAATCAAGAACACGAGAGAGAGAGAGAGAGACCAAACACATAGCTACTGGTACATACCCTCAGCCCCGAGGGTGAACTACTCCCTCCTCGTCATGGAGAGCGCCGGGATGATGAAGATGGCCACCGATGATGATTCCCCCCTCCGGCAGGGTGCCAGAATAGGGTCCCGATTGGTTTTTCGTGGCTACAGAGGCTTGCGTCGGTGGAACTCCCGATCTAGGTTTATTTCTGGGGGTTTCTGTATTTATAGGAATTTTTGGCGTCGAGAACAAGCAGGGGGTCCACGAGTCAACGACAAGGACGGAGGACGCGCCCGGGGGATAGGGCGCGCCCTCCACCCTTGTGGTTGGCTCGGGACTCTTCTGGCCCAACTGCTTTGCTTCGGGGGTTTCTTCTGGTCCATAGAAAAAACACCGTAAAATTTCAGCTCGTTTGGACTCCGTTTGATATTCCTTTTCTGCGAAACTCAAAAACAAGGAAAAAACAGAACTGGCACTAGGCTCTAGGTTAATAGGTTAGTCCCAAAAATCATATAAAATAGCATATATATGCATACAAAACATCCAAGATAGATAATATAATAGCATGGAACAATCAAAAATTATAGATACGTTGGAGACGTATCACAGGGCTAGCCAATTGGTTCATGTTAGCAAAAGCGTCGTAGATTTCCTGTCCAGAGAAAGGGGAGTCTAGGTGTAATAGCTGGGGTATAGGGGTAGGGTACAGGCTTTGGAGCGAGAAGTTCCAAATTGAGGGGGGGAGGAGACTCCGAGAAGGGATGTGAAGAAGGACGTAAGGATTTGAATTTTTGGGACAGGAGACGTGTACTCTTGATTATTATGCAGGATCATAGGTATTTTGTTGTTTCGGTGTCTCTGGGAGGCGGAGGCGTGGAAGAATTTTGAGTTTTCGTCGCCGTTTATAGTCACTTTTATTTTTGCACATAGCTGCCAGAAGATCATCTTCTCGCGGATGATCCGATGAAGGAATTTTATAATTACCGAGCGTAATTTTATTGACTCAAAATGAAGCATCAAGGAGATACAAACACAAAGAGCACACACCCGGCCTCTGCATAGGTAGGATGCACACAACCAACACTAACACACTCGCACTAAAAAATACGCTGGCAAAAAAGCAAAGTCATACAAGACCAAAGCTATGCCTAAGCGAGTAAAAAAAACCTATGATCAAAACAACGACCAACAAACTACATCGACGACCATATCCGCACCAATCATCTCTTCACACCACAAGGACAACGAAAAAGTTCTTCAACATCAATGCCTTCATAAAGGGAATGATGCTCAAACGCCGTCATCACCGGATCCAACCACCAATGATCAGAATCTAGGTTTTTACCTTGAAGAAGCAAGTCCGAGCATATCCATGCAATGCCTTCAACAAGGTAACAACGCAAAAACATCGCCATTGCCAGGTAAAACCATCTTGGGTTACACCTAGGATTTTCATCCCCCGAGCTCGAGACCAGGTACTAGAAGCACCACCAAATCGAAGTCAATCATGTGTTATCACCATCACTTTCCACGATCCCAACATCTACATGCACTGGACTAGAATCCACCACGCCGCTGCGCAACCATACCCTCTACGTCAAATCGCCTTCTGTAGCCGCCCAACCATCCACCAACGGTGGCATGCCTTCCGAAGGCCATCGAGCAGATCAGAGCTGCACTCAGCCAACCAGCGCCGTATCGACAACCACCTAAAGTCCAAAGAACTACCATCAAGTATCAGATTAGTCTTGATCCGTGCCGGCATCTTGTGCGTCCGCAGCGGTATCAAACAGGATAGATCCGATTGCCCGTGCACCACCACAGCCGCCGCAACAATCCATATGTTGAGAGTCTCCTGCCAGGCCCTCAATCGAGCCGCTAGGAGCAAGCCCGCCTCAGGCCGTGGTAGATCCGGGCCGACGCACACAGGACGCCATACGCGTGCCGTCGGGCAGGATGGGACATACGCAACCGCCGAACACGAGCGCATAGCTGACCTCCGTGGTGACGAACCGTCGTACACCAGCTCTCATACGCGTGCGACATCTCCGGGAAGGACGAGCGCGTGGCTGCAGCACAGTGCCACTGGGCTCCAAGGTCGAGGGTCATGGGAAGAAGGGACTAAACATGGGTGGAGACGGAAGAGGCCTAGCAGCCAGCCGCCAGCGGCGGCGGCGAGGAGGGAACGATGGAGAGGCTTTTTGGGTGGCGGCGCTGGACGCCTCGTGAGTCGCCGAGCGACTCACGAGGCCTGTTAGGTTACTTCATTTGATAGCGGTATATGTGTTGAGACTTGCTGAACTGAGACTTTGTTTGGTAGCCCGCATCTGGTTAGACATACTAGACTGGGAATGTGTTTGGTAGGATGTACCTTAAGCAGATGTGGCTACCTCCTCTTAAGGTGGTGAGGATACCACAGTAGTTACAAATACACTTTTTTGTGAATCATGGTAAATAAAATTAGGTGCATATTTTTCATTACATAAATATAGTAAAAGGACATTTCAACATGGGGTTATTTGGGCTTTACTCAACATAGGATGCTCTATGCAAACTACCAAACAATGAAAAGTGGATCGAATAGAAAACATGCAGGCAACTAAACACATCCTTAATGCGTGTAGGGCTACAAACGAGTCGAGTTTGAGCGAGTTAGATTAGACTCGGCTCAACTTATTCTAAAACTTGAGCGATCTCAAACCAAGTGAAGCTTAAGGTGGAGTTGTGAAAGTCGCTCGTGCTATGCTTGTAATGATCTCGGGTCAATCTCAAGCTAAATAGGATGGATTTTTTCAATAATTTAAGACAATTTTTGAACAATACAGAGCACAACACGACTATAAGTATCATTCAATCAAAATGATTATATAAAAATTATTTTAAACAGACTTATTCTCTCTTAATTGAAGACGAGTATTTAATAAATTGATACTTAATAGCAAGGGTTTGTGCGCAAATTCAATTCGGCCCCCGAGAGCACAGGCTCCTGGGCCCAAAAATAATTTTTGAAATGCCAAAAGAATCAAGACAATTTTTTTATGTGTTCATACTCACATCCAAACGCCACCTGCAAATTTCGAGGCAAAAATATTAAGCATTTTGGCCTGTGCAAAAAAAAACAAATTGAACACCAAACGATTAACCCCAAATGTCACCCAAATTTGTATTTTTCACCGACGGAACACAACTTTTCCATTTCACATGAAAATTGTCAAGCATGCTTGTGACACTAATACGAACATCTACTATTTTTTCGCGTTATTGTTCACGCCAGAGTTTGCGGATGAACTAGCAAGAGAAGAAAACGAAGGGAAGGTGTGTTTGCTCTCAAACTTTTGTCAAAGGTACCATGATATCCGTGGTGCGAACCAACCTATGGTTGGATGGTTACAAGGACAGTGGTATCTTCAACTCACCAGGGTTCAAGTCCTAGACTTTACATTGGTGTCTGTCGTGGAATTATCACGGCAGATGTCCTAGCAGAAGGACTTAGTCGTAGAGCCATCGCAACTAGGAAGCAAGAAGGGGTTAATCGGGACAAAGGATACGAGAGTTATACCGGTTCGGCCCCTTACAGTGAAGGTAAAAGCCTAGTCCAGTTTGAGGGTGTTTACTAAGGTTTCGATGACTAGGGAGCGAATCCGCTTGACCTAGACCTCGATTTGATGTTACCTGCCCCGAGCTGCCGCTGGGCCACCCCCTTATATACACGGGTCGACCAGGCAACTCACAGAGTCCCAGCCGGCTCATAAACAGTGTCCGGCTCGGCGACTAGTTAATCTTTTCTTACAATTCAAGTCATACCATTACGACGGTTTATCACTACGGGCCTTAAGTTGCCATTGGGCCTTTGGCCCTAACTTGAACCGCCATCTTCAGAGTATATACTGGGCTTCACGTAATGACTCGTCCTGTGTAACCCGGCCCCTCCTGGGCGGGTTACACCAATAGCTATATCCCCAACATTAGGCCCCAGATTGATTTGGACCGGTTCATGTCAATCTTCAACGCGTCAGAAAAATCTTCTGCCTTATCTGCCCAAAAAATTATAACCCGCCATGACGTCATCTTCTGGATTCATGATAACCCGCCATGACGTCATCTTCTTATTTAATTAATATTTCGCTCCACCGTATCTCAATGGATCTTTATCTTTAATGACCATCCCGAAAATCGAGGCGTCCGGTTAGCTAGATAACCATTTTTTAACCTCCTTGTTTCTCGCGCCCGCTTTAAGTCCTTCCTTATAAATAGGCACGACCAGGTCCTCATTCTTCTTCTCCTCTTCTTCTTCCTCTCGCACCCTCTGCCGCTCAAGTTTCGTCGCCGCCGCCGCGCACCTTGTCTTCCTCAACCCCGGCCGCTGCATCGACCTGAATCTGTCCAGAGAAACGGCGGCGACCCTCGCAACCACCTCGACGCTGTAAGTTCTCGCCTCTTCTCATCTCAAATCCACATTAGGGTTTCTCGAGTTCGTCGGTGTTCTTTACTGTTCGTCATGAACCCTTCATAGTTTCTCCACCGCGGCCTCTTTTGATCCAAAGAGAGCGCAGAACTCACGCGATAGTGGTTTCGCATCCATTTTATATGCTCACAGATCCCCTTTCCTTATATAAAATCTCTTTAGAACTGGCGAGCTTCTCTGTTCTTCATATTTAGGTCTCAAATGTTTTCTTTTCGGAACCGTTGTTTGATCCAAAACGCCAGCTGCAACTTAGGAAACTTGTTTATGTAAGACTTAGACAAAAAACCGTACGTTAGTTTCACCATGTCATGGCGGCTCATGCCACCAAACTTAATCTGCAGAGCTTGAATGAATATCCTTGACCGCTCACGGCGGCTCTTAATAACCTTAACTGCTTTCGGTGGCTTAACTAATCCGTCATGATTAGCTATATGCCATTAGCCCCTCTTAAGCCGCCATATTGAATATGCATCTTTACGTCTTGTTCCGGCTTAAATTTGAACCAGAGTTTATTTTCTATCATAGGCTATCATCATGCCACCCAAAGCACCCAAAGCTTCCGTTACGTGCAACTGGGTCAGGTCTAACGTCACAGACGCCATCCTTGACGACTTTGTTATGCATGGCTATCTGCCAAAAAAGGAATTAATGTCTTATCGTGCTCCTGGCCCGTCCGAAGAGAAACCTCAACCTAAGGAGGGAGAAGTTGTCATTTTTACTGATCACATGATCCGGGGTTTTGCTCCGCCCGGCTCAAAGTTCTTCAGAGACGTCTTACACTTCTTTGACCTCCGACCTCAAGATATTGGGCCCAACTCTGTGTCGAATATCTGCAACTTCCAAGTATTTTGCGAGGTTTACCTTGGAGAAGAGCCCAATTTGCTGCTCTTTTGAGAGTTGTTTTATTTGAACCGTCAGAACGAACGCGCCAACGGGCCCAGCCTAGAACTTGGTGGCATCTCAATCCAACGGCGCAGGGATTGCCTTTTCCCGTATGCTGAGCCGCCAAGCCATCCCAAGGACTGGAACCAGACGTGGTTCTATTGTCAAGATACTTCTCCGGCTGATGAGCACTTCACGCTCTGCGTCTTGAGTCTAATCACCCTCTGCCAGATAAGTTATCCACTGCTGAACGCCAGAAGCTTGTTCCGACTCTAAAGAAGATCAGGGCTCGCTTGGGAAACGGCTTGACTGGCGTCGATCTGGCCCGGGTGTGGGTATCCTGGCGGGTTATCCCTCTGAGCCGCCGCCCCAGGTTAATGTGCGACTATACCGGTGAGAAGGATGATCCTCTGGGGCATAGTTCTGATGAGTTACCTAATGACATGGTGGACGAGATAACCAAGTCCCTTCTGAACGAGAGTTTGACAGACTGCGGCACTGTCGGCTTAGCTCCATTCTGCAAGACTAACCCGGCCCCTCCTGTAAGCCGCCTTTCTCACGTTTCTTTACTTTTACCTTCAATAATCTTTTTCATTTACTCAAAATCCGTTATTGTCATTCACAGGCCACTGACGCCTTTTGGAAGGCTAAGTATGATCATGAAGCCGCCAAGAAGGCCAGGAAGGCCAAGAAGGTCGTCCGGAAAACCACAGCCCGGAAGAAGGGGAGCAAGACTAGTGCCTCAGACTTGCTTCAACTGGACGATTCCTCTGAGTCGGAGGTAGTCCTTTACTCTCTTGGCTCGTTTTTTAACTATCTTATTGACACTGACTGTCAGCAGGAGGACACGGGAAACAGCCAAGGCAGAACCGAAGAGGTAACTATTATTTCTTCCGACTCCGAGCCCTTGCCAAGACAGAAAATCCGAAGGGTAACCCAGAAAGTAAGATTCTCACATCCTTTAGCTTACCTCGATCCTCAATTTCTTTTGAAGCAACAGATTTATGGAAGCCGGAGGCAGACCCAGACCAGTAAAGACGCGGAAATCTCCTCCGACTTACCTGACGCCACCAGGAAGCGCCGAACAAGGTTTCCTCCGATTTACATTTATCTTACCCTTTGGCGGGTCTTTTTCGTCAACCGCTCAATTCTTCCGACTCCAATTATCAGGAAACTTCCCCTTCCTCCGGCGAGTCGATGCAGTCCAGCCTTCCGGCTTTCAAGACCGCGCCGGGGTACGAATAACTTTACTTAATCTTGTATTCATTTCAATTTATACTTATACTAACCTTTGTTTCACTTTAAGCGGACAAGCCAAACTTAGCAAGAGGACCAAGAAGAACCCGCCGGCCGAAGAACCGGACAGGACTGAGCCGGAAGCTGAGATATCCGTGCTTGAGTCCTCCACTCCTGAACCGCCGCCTCAACAAACTCCAGCTACGCCAACGTCGATTGCTGACCCGCCGGCCAAACAAGCCGCCACCAGCTCTAGAAACCCGGACGCCCCAAGCCCGGCAAGGACAACTGCTCCTCAAGATGTTGAGGTAGAAATTATCAAGACCAGTTACGTTGAGCCGGGAAGGCCAACTGTACTGGCCAAGTGCTCAGCAAAAGAAGAGCTACTGGAACGCCGAAAGGCCAAGCTGGGTGTTACTGATTACACTCAGCTGAGCATTAATGAAGCCTTCTCCAGCTTTATGAGCCAAGTACACAGCAGTCGTGACGCCGAGATTGACATTGTGAAGCACATCTATCAAAAATCTAAGGTATGAAGTTTGTCCATATTCATTCTTCTCTTACCATACTAGTCCCCAAGTCTATTGCTTATGATCAATATGCTGTAGACTTTCAGAGACATTTGATAAGGTTAGCAACATAGTTAAAATAACCATAAAAAACTCCGGCTTACTCCTTAGTCCCCAAGTGGCGGGTTAATCAATGTGATTGAGCCGGCTCTTCATATGGTTTACAGAAAGACTTAAAATATTTTAAACAGCAATATACATTAGCCCCCAAGTGCCAAGCTGCTTTGCTTTGCAAAGTACTTGGGACTTAGAACAATGAACTGTTACCATAAATAATAAATTTCTTTAGCATTCATTAGCCCCCAAGTGCTAAGTACCTTTGCTTGTAAAGTACTTGGGACTTAACGCATACCTTATAATGATCCGGACTTTAACCCGGTATTTGTACAGGCCATCACAAGTCAACTTGAGTCGGAGATAGCTGACCTGAAAAGCCGCCTGGAAGCACAAGAACTCGAGACCCAGAAAGCCAATTCTAAATTCGAGTTCAGCATAACTGAGCAAGAAAAATTAACAAAGGGCTTTGCTGTGGAAAGGAAAACTTGGGCAGATGAGAAGGCCACCTTAACCACGCGGGCCGAAACAGCTGAAGCGGCTCTTGCAGAGACGACAGCTGAACTCACCGGCTTAAAACGCCACATCTCGCAGATGGTCAGCGATTTTTGGTAAGCCGCCGTGCAAATACTAAGTCGTTTAAATTTTTCTGATAAACATAATGCTATTATCAACTAACCTGAGCTTATAATGCAGGCCCAAGGAGCTCAAACTTGAATCAGAGCATGCTGATCAAGCTCAAGGCGGTTTACACACTGGTGGAGCAACTGTATGCCGGCTCGCAACGTGCCTTGGCTGCCGTGGCTCTATCAAACCAAGTCCCCCACACACCGAGCAGACGTGCTAAAGCGACTTGCTGTGCTGCCCGAGCGGGTTAACGAGTTGAGAAGATCATCTGCCAGAGCCGGAGATGTGACTGCCTTGAGCCGGGCCAAGGCGTGGTTGCCGGAGTTAGATCCGGCTGACATCGCTAAAGGCTATCCCAGTTTAAAGGAAGACGGCACGGCTTTTGAGCAGTCGGACTTTGCGGCATGTGTGAAGGAGGTGCGCCTTGTGGCCACGTTGCTTGGTAACGACGCTGATCTTACCAAGTACCAGCCGGGTTACGACGCAAACAACCAGCGCATTCCAACTCCTCGTTATGAAGAACTTAGTCTGATCCCTCCGACTTGTAAGCACACCTTTGCCCCTAAAGTTAATCTGGCCGGGTTAATTGATGATGAGGCCATATTTCAAGCTTTGAGTGGCATTGACTGGTCATCATCAACCTTCCGGGAGAGGGAACCAGACGCCGAAGTGGAGAGGGATGACCCGGAGGCTTCAGGCCAACCTACTAACTGACCCAGCCGGTGGCTCATGGCCATACTGAAAAACAATGTTAATTATTTTGACTTGAAAAGTCATGTAATAGAATAGATACGCTTAACTCTGTCGTGGTCTGATGGCAATTTTGTTAAACCGCCATCTGACATATATTATGTTATGTTCTATCGTCTTTGCCCTGGATGTTTGAAGAAAGCTTTTTCAATCCTCCTGCATACAGAGAAAAACAGCACAAGTATCTCGGCGGCTTACTACAAGCCGGGTCATAACGTATCTTGATATTGTTCCTGTGACTACTTGAATAACACCGGGTTAGCTATGAACCAAGCCGGGTTAAATGTAAATCAAGCCGGGTTAAATGTAAACCGGTTGTATACTTAGATTTTATCATAATAAATTCTTGAAGTAAATATGACAAGTAATACTTGTGAAAGAAAACTTTAAACAAAAGATAAACACTTAAAGGCTTTCTGATTCGAATACGATCAGTAAACCGCTCCAAAGGGGTTGAGCTAAGATTCGAATACAATCATATAGCCCCCAGTGGCTTTGGCGTTGCGCCGATCAAGTGGGTACCGACAGCTATGCTCTCTTTGGTTCGAATTCGACCCATGTTTGAGCAGGAAGCCCCCAAATGACCTTGAGAGGTTTTTAATGACCCTGATTCGAATACGATCCAAGTCGGACCCAAAAGAGGTAAGCTATGATTCGGATACGATCAGGAAGCCCTCTAATGGGTTTGGCAGTGTGCCGATCAAAAGGGTTTCGATAGCTATGTTCTCTTTGGTTCGAATACGACCTATGTTTGAACAGGAAGCTCCCAAGTGACCATAATTTTAACGGCTAGATTCGAATACGATCATAAGCCGGACCAAGGGGAAAGAGATTCAAATATGATCCATCCCTCCTTTGATCATCTGCAAAAAAGTAGTATGATAAACTCATGATTTGTTGAGGATGATAAGGACAGAGGTCCTGCTTTATAACTTATCATAATATATACATTGGTAGAGTATGTACATCACGAGAGTCGGTGGCTCAAGTATAATAAGGCCGGAGATGAGCAATGTTCCACGGCCGGCGGGTCTCTTCCTCCGACTTACGTGAGTCTTTATGCTCTCGAACGTCAATGAGGTAATATGACCCGTTGTGCAAATTCTTGCTGACCACAAAGGGCCCTTCCCAAGGCGGGGACAGTTTGTGTGTGTCTGTTTGATCCTGGATGAGCCGGAGCACCAAGTCACCTTCTTGAAAGGTTCTAGATCTAACCCGGCGGCTGTGATAGCGGCGCAGGTCTTGTTGGTAAATCGCCGAACGGGCTACTGCTAGGTCACGGTTCTCATCTAACAGGTCAAGTGCATCCTGACGAGCCTTCTCATTATTAGCTTCCACGTAAGCCGCCACACGGGGTGAATCATGACGGATGTCACTTGGTAGCACTGCCTCGGCGCCATAAACCATGAAGAAGGGTGTGTAGCCCGTGGACCTGTTGGGGGTGGTGTTGATGCTCCATACCACAGAGGGCAACTCTTCCACCCAGCAACCCGGTGTCCTCTTCAAAGGAACCATGAGCCGGGGTTTGATGCCTTTCAAGATTTCCTGATTGGCTCTTTCAGCTTGCCCATTGGATTGAGGATGTGCTACAGAAGAAACGTCAAGCCGGATATGCTCACGTTGACAAAACTCCTCCATGTCACCCTTAGAAAAATTTGTACCATTATCAGTAATAATGCTATGTGGAAAACCAAAGCGAAAGATCACCTTTTTCATAAACTGAACCGCCGTGGCTGCATCACACTTACTAACCGGCTCTACCTCAACCCACTTCGTGAACTTATCAACCGCCACCAAGAGGTGGGTCTTTTTATCCTTCGACCTTTTGAAAGGCCCGACCATATCAAGCCCCCAGACTGCAAACGGCCAAGTTATTGGAATCATCCTCAACTCTTGAGCCGGCACATGAGCCCTTCGTGAGAACCTTTGACAGCCATCACATTTGCTAACCAGATCTTTTGCATCAGCATGAGCCGTCAACCAGTAAAAACCATGACGGAAAGCCTTGGCCACAAGAGATTTTGAGCCGGCGTGGTGACCACAATCTCCTTCATCAATCTCATGGAGTATCGTCTGACCCTCCTCAGGAGAGACACAATGTTGAAACACCCCAGTGGTACTGCGACGATGAAGCTCCCCATTAGCAATCGTCATTGACTTAGACCGCCGGGTTATCTGCCTGGCCAAAGTTTCATCTTCGGGCAACTCTCCCCGGGTCATATAAGCCAAGTACGGCACTGTCCAATCTGGAATAATATGGAGAGCCGCCACCAACTACGCCTCCGGGTCTGGGAATGCCAAGTCTTCCTCCGTAGGCAACTTAACAGAAGGGCTGTGCAAAATATCCAAGAAAGTATTAGGCGGCACCGGCTTACGTTGAGAGCCCAGCCGGCTTAAGGCGTCAGTCGCCTCGTTCTTTCTGCGATCAATGTGCTCCACTATGTAACCCTTGAAGTGTCCAGCAATGGCATCAACCTCACGTTGATAAGCCACCATGAGAGGATCTTTGGAATCCCACTTGCCTGATACTTGCTGAGCCACCAAATCTGAATCGCCGAAGCATCTTACCCGGCTCAAGTTCATCTCCTTAGCCATCCGGAGACCATGGAGCAAAGCCTCGTATTCAGCTGCATTATTAGTACAGGGAAACATCAACCGTAGCACATAACAAAACTTGTCACCTCGAGGGGAAGTTAAAACAACTCCAGCCCCCGAGCCCTCCAGTTGCTTGGATCCATCAAAATGAACAGTCCAGTATGTGTTGTCCGGCTTCTCCTCAGGTACTTGAAGTTCTGTCCAATCATTGATAAAATCCACCAACGCTTGAGATTTGATAGTCGTGCGTGGCACATACCTTAGACCATGAGGCCCAAGCTCAATGGCCCACTTGGCGACTCGTCCTGTGGCTTCCCTGTTTTGAATGATATCTCCCAAAGGAGCAGAACTTACCATAGTAATGGGATGGCCTTGAAAGTACTGCTTAAGCTTCCGGCTTGCCATGAACACCCCGTACACAAGCTTCTGCCAATGTGTATAACGTTGCTTAGACTCAATCAACACCTCACTGACATAATAAACCAGTCATTGAACCGGATACTCCTTGCCAGCCTCCTTGCACTCCACCACAATGGCCACACTGACGGCTCGTGCATTAGCCGCCACGTATAATAATAATGGCTCCTTATCAACCGGAGCAGCAAGGACTGGCGGTTCAGCAAGTTGCCTTTTCAAATCCTCAAAAGCAGCATTGGCAGCATCACTCCAGACAGATTCATCTGTCTTCTTCATCATCTGATACAGTGTATGGCCTTTTCACCTAACCGGCTTATGAACCGGCTTAAAGCAGCAATGCGACCCGCCAAACGCTGAACATCATTGATACACTTCGGCTTGGCCAAAGAAGTGATTGCCTTGATCTTCTCCGGGTTAGCCTCAATGCCTCTGTTAGAAACCAGAAAACCCAAAAGCTTGCCAGCTGGCACTCCAAAAACACACTTCTCCGGGTTAAGCATCATCTTGTAGACCCGGAGATTGTCAAAGGTTTCCCTTAAATCATCTATCAAGGTCTCCTTCTCTCTGGACTTTACCACAATGTCATCCACATAAGCATGTACATTGCGCCCAATCTGTTTGTGAAGGCAGTTCTGTACACATCGCTGATAAGTCGCCTGGGCACTTTTAAGCCCAAAAGGCATAGACACATAGCAGAAGGCTCCAAATGGAGTGATAAACACCGTCTTCTCCTGGTCCTTAACTGCCATTTTGATCTGATGATAACCAGAGTAAGCATCCAAAAAACTTAAGCGCTCACAACCCACCGTAGCATCAATAATTTGATCAATACGAGGAAGAGCAAAAGGATCAGCCGGACAAGCTTTGTTTAAGTCCATGTAGTCCACACACATGCGCCAGGTGCCGTTCTTCTTTAGTACGAGCACCGGGTTAGCTAACCACTCCGGGTGAAAAACCTCAACAATAAACTCGGCAGCCAAGAGCCAGGCTACTTCCTGACCAATAGCTTCACGCCTTTCTTCATTAAACCGCTGGAGAAACTGCCTGGCCGGCTTAAACTTTGGATCAATATTAAGAGAGTGCTCAGCAAGTTCTCTCAGTACACCCGGCATGTCAAAAGGTTTCCATGCAAAGATGTCCCGGTTCTCACGGATGAACTTGATGAGCTCGCTTTCCTATTTAGGATCCAAAGTTGCACTGATAGTAAACTGCTTGGATGAATCACCAGGAATAAAATCAACAAGCTTGGTGTCATTAGCTGACTTAAACTTCATCACTGGCTCATGCTCCGTAGTTGGCTTTTTCAGAGAGGTCATGTCCGCCGGGTCAACATTGTCCTTATAAAATTTCAACTTCTCTGCCGCACAAACAGACTCAGCGTACGCAGCGTCTCCTTCCTCGCATTCCAGGATTATATCCTCCCACTTGGGGTGCCACCACCAAGGCTAAGTGACCCGGATTATCCACCCTTGGGGGGTGATCCTCTCTGCTCCGCACGATCGGCTGTTCTGACCACCTTAGATAACGCGGAACTGCCGGCTCAACAGCGTTAACCGCCCTTTTATGAAGCTTCTGATCCCTTTTGCATAAGCTAGTGGTGAAGACATGATACTGCCCACTATTCAACTGCTTTGGGTTACTCTGATACTCGGACTGCTGCTGCTGATTTCCTTGGCCAGAGTGATGATTATAGCCACTTTGGCCACCCTGAGGGCCTTGATAATTTGGATGCGGGCCACCTCCCGGGCCATGAAAGCCGCCTCCGCCTGAGCCGCCAGCGGGCCCAGGGCCACCATCATATATGTTGGAATTCTTGAAAGCCTTCATAATCGTGCAATCCTTCCACAGATGCGTGGCCGGCTTCTCCCGAGTACCATGTCTTGGGCAAGGCTCGTTTAACAGCTGCTCGAGAGTAGGACCTGACCCGCCAGACCATGGAGGAGGTCTCCCCTTACGTCGCTGATTGTTGCCCTGTGTATTGGTGTTGGCCACAAACTCCGGGTTACCATCCGCCTTACGCTTGTTACCTCCTTGATTTGTCGGGTTATGATGATTACCCTTGCCATTGCCGCTCTTCTTTCCCTTCCCTATCTTTTCCTCATTAGACACAGGGTCCTTGGTACTATCAGAGTCGGCATACTTAACTAGAGCCGCCATCAGCTGCCCCATATCATTATAATCACGCTTGAGCCGCCCCAGCTTCTGCTTTAAAGGCTCGAAACGACAATTCTTTTCCAACATCAGGACCGTAGAGCCGGCATCCATCTTATCAGATGAATGTATTATCTCCTTCACCCGGCGCACCCAATGAGTTGTGGACTCGCCTTCCTCTTGTTTGCAATTGGTTAAGTCCACAATTGACATGGGCTGCTTACATGTGTCCTTGAAGTTCTGGATAAACCGGGCCTTTAACTCGGCCCAGGACCCAATGAAGTTGGGTGGCAGTCCCTTCAACCAGGTCCGGGCCGTTCCATCTAGCATCATGGTGAAATACTTAGCCATGGCCGCATCACTGACCTCCAATAACTCCATTGCCATCTCATAGCTCTCAGTCCAGGCCCCAGGTTGTAAGTCGGCCGTGTAATTCGACACCTTTCGGGGCCCCTTGAAATCCTTGGGCAGACGCTCATTACGCAGAGCCGCCACTAAACATGGAACACCGCCGGTCCTTGTGGCCACACCTGTCTCGACCGAAATCCCTGGGTAAAGCGGAATAAGCTAGTAAGCCGCCTGCTCGACCGCCTGATGGATCAAATCGTGCGCCGGGTTATGCCCACCCGGCTGATTACGACGCTGAGCGTTACTTGACATGGCCGCGGACTCCATACGTCTACTATAGCTCGGGCTCCGGCTTGGGCGAGGCGTCGAATGAATCTTGTCTCGACTGTAAGAATAAGCCTCCTGCTGTGTCAAAGCTGTTTGAAGAAGCTCTCTGGCCCTTCGTGTTTTGGTCGCTGCTGGAGAGTCGCCTTCCATCGGGAGAGCCGCCAAACGCGCCGCTGCAGCGATCATGTTCTCCAACGGATTAGAATAATGACCTGGTGGTGTTGGTACATATTGAGGCGGTGCAGGGTTCACACGAGGGGGCTCCACCACACGTGGCTGAACCGGCGCCCCCGCTCCGGGTGTCGCAGCCAGGTTTGCCTCTGGCGGGTTACTAGGACCCTCGCCGGGTGTGCAGAAGAGGTTTCTAGGATCATATACGGGTGGTAGACGAGACTGAGACTTCTGGTGCCTCCTCCTCATCACCTCATTAGATGCGTTCAAGTCCATCGTAAGCCGGAACGCCTCTGACTGCAGCTGCTGGGCCCGTGCATCCAAAGTCGCCCGCTCTGCGGCCAATCTGGTGTCCTCGGCTGCCAAGTCTCCTTTGGCTTGTACTATCTCCTCACGTACCCGGGCCACCGCTGCGTCGTGTTCCACCTGATCCGCCGGATTAACTGTAGCGGTTAACAGGGTCATCAGCTTGTCCGTGAGATCTATCAGAACCTGAGCCGACGGGTGCACAGGGCCTCCTGCCCCGGCTGTCGTTGACCCGGAGATTATTGCGGTCGCAGCTGCAGAGTTTTGGCCGGGTTGTGTACCAGCCATGAAGATCCCTACCCTGCTAGGCGACTCAAAGGGGTCCGGAATGCTGCTGCCATCGGAACAGCCCCCAAGCCCGCCGTCCTGCAGTTGATATAATGAATCTGTCTCACCTGTAGACGACGCACCATCAGAGTAGATAGCCGTTTCACCACCATCCACAGACTCTTCAGAAAGTTCCTCTCCATGGATGCAACCCACGAAGGCACGCCTTAAGGCCGGCTGAGCTCGGGCGGGTCTCGCACGCTGAGCCGTCTCGATGATGTCGGTGCAGATGTCCGGCTCAGGGCCCGGCTCGCCGATCCGGCCGATGAAGACGTGGATGGCGCCGAAGGGGACCCGGTACCCGTACTCTATTGAGCCGGCGTCGGGGCCCCAGCCTTCGTCATCGATGTAGAGCTTGCCGCGACGACTCTTAGTCATCCGGCCCACAACGTATCCCTTGAGCCCTTCGAAGTTGCCCTTCAAGAATTCAAATCCACCGTGCGCAGGCCCCACGGTGGGCGCCAACTGTCGTGGAATTGTCACGACAGATGTCCTAGCAGAAGGACTTAGTCGTAGAGCCATCGCAACTAGGAAGCAAGAAGGGGTTAATCGGGACAAAGGATACGAGAGTTATACTGGTTCGGCCCCTTACGGTGAAGGTAAAAGCCTAGTCCAGTTTGAGGGTGTTTACTAAGGTTTCGATGACTAGGGAGCGAATCCGCTTGACCTAGACCTCAATTTGATGTTACCTGCCCCGAGCCGCCGCTGGGCCGCCCCCTTATATACACAGGTCGACGCCAGGCGACTCACAGAGTCCCAGCCGGCTCATAAACAGTGTCCGGCTCGGCGACTAGTTAATCTTTTCTTACAATTCAAGTCATACCATTACGACGGTTTATCACTACGGGCCTTAAGTTGCCATTGGGCCTTTGGCCCTAACTTGAACCGCCATCTTCAGAGTATATACTGGGCTTCACGTAATGACTCGTCCTGTGTAACCCGGCCCCTCCTGGGCGGGTTACACCAATAGCTATATCCCCAACAGTGTCAGTATTTTTCTAGATTTATTTCAGGCCTTCCGGCGATATGTGTTCAGTAGAAAGAGACGTTCTCGTCAACTACGAAGACGTCTGGAGGTGCTCATAGGGATATGGTGTACGTGTGTATTCATAGAAATGAGTGTATGTGCGTACATACGAGCGTCTGTACTGTGTAAAAAAACATGATATTGAACAAACGACTGATCACATTACATGCCTTAAATTTTCTTCATGCTTAAACAAGTTTTCATGTTTGCTAGTAGATAAAATAGAGAAAGATCGTACACAATATGGTAATAAATTATCATATTAATTATTTAATACAATTAAATTATATTTAGCTTCGAGTTAAAATTGAGCATGTTAGTGTTAGCTCAAGACCAGCTCGTTTCTCGATCAAGGTACATAAAAGGCTCATATTCAACTCATTTTTTTTCCGATCGATCTCAAGTCAAACCCAAATATGAGTCGATCTACGAGCCTCGAGCTTTTTATTTACAACCCTAAATGTGCGTGAGGGTCACACATGAGCACCTTTATTCTATCTTCCTAGGTATCACCAAGTTTTTTTTTCTCCTTTCCCAGAATTTGGCACATGTAAAACGGAGAAGTACAATAACCCGGAGAAACGAGTTAATTCCGGATGTGGTTCGAAGACCAAACGGGAGCGCAACACGGAGAAGCGCTTTAAGATTTGCGCCAGCACGATAAGCGCCCGCCCACCCGCCCAAAATCCCCTGTTCTGCTCTGACGCCGGAGGCCCAGCTCGTCTCCGAGGCGAATTCGCGCAGCGGACGCCGCGATTCCGATCACCGCCGACGCCGCCGTGCTCGCCGGAGAGCCATGTCTCGGTCCATGAGCCTGAACATGAGGTCGGCCTCGCGCCGCGACCTGCCGTCTCCCCAGAAGGTGAGGGATCCCCCCGCCCCGCCCCGCCTCCCCGTTCCCCGCCCCCCTCTGCTTCCGCCGGCACTCGCGCGCGGCTGCGTCTGTGTTATGCGTGCGTGCATTGGGACGAGATCGTACCGGCGTGTCGAGCGATTCGCGGGTCGGATCTCGGTTTGCAGCGCCACACCTGCGCCGTGGAGGAGTTGCCTCCGGTTGTATAATTTGTTCGAATTAGGGTTCAAGCAGCGATCTCAATGTCTCGGTTACACGAGAGGGTGAAATTAGTTCGGTGGAATCGCTTGGCTGCATAGGGCCGGCTTGTAGGTTAGTTTCTCATCAGTTTTTGTAATTATGCGTTGTGTTTTTCAGACAATTGAAAGGTTTGAGAAGATGGTGGAAGGGGGAAGTTATTACGAGGCCCAACAAATGTACAAATCTACCAGTGCAAGGTATCCGGTTTAACGGAGGCAGCAGTAGCTGGCTCCCTTTGGGCCTTCAGCCTTTCACTACTTAATGTTTCAACCATATTGCACATTCTTGTACTTACATGTTATTAACATATTTCAACAGAAACCAGCCATTACCTTTTCACATTATTTTAATTAGATCAACTATATGAGTTCAGTGTGAGATCATTGGATTAACTATACTCGTTCAGTGTGAGACATCATTGTTGTGCTTAGTTTGTGTGTAACTATGGCAAACTGGCAACAGATGCAACATCTTAAAATAAGCTCATGCCAGGACGTACTTGAAGAAAATCAAAGTAAATCAATGACCAGGATCTTTGCATGTGGATATAATCCTAATATGAATACTAGAGTTATGTTTGAGATGACAATGGCCATTGTTATTCACACAGAATGTGCATGTATGTTTTAGGCTGAGTGCAAAATGAGTATTCCACAGAGTAATCACATAACTGTAGCTTCAGGATACATACTGTGTTAAAAATCAACAAAATTAGTTTCGTGCTTGTGTCTGTTGATCAATGACTGAACATCAAGTTGCTGTTTTGACTTATTTTTTGGTCATTACATGCAGATACATTACTTGTCAAAGGTATTCGGAAGGCTTGGACATCCTTCAGTCAGGAGCTACAATCCAGTTGAAGCATGGACAGGTTAACTCTTTGCCTTATTGGCTTCTGCCGAGTTAAAAGTTGTTGTCCAAAGATGTTTATTAATTCATCTTTTCCTGTATGATATTACCCAACTGCACACATTCCCTTTTCAAATCCAGAGGCTATACAACGAGCAAAAAACAACCTGAAAGCTGTCTTGGTTATTTTAAGGCATGGATTTTCTCCCCCATAGCATTTCTCTGTAGTAATAGGGTAGAGCCATGAGGAACCAATCAATAGTCCCCCCCCCCCTCCCCCTCCTTTTCTTTTTTGCTGCTCGATGTGTGTGTGTGCTAGGTTACTATTCTAGTATGTTGTACTTGTAGTCTATAAAATATTTAAATTAACTAATGTACTACTTTAAATATTTCTTTTCTTTCTTATTGGTCAAAGAGCTAGACTTTACTTTAGTGGTTACCAATTTCAGATAACTTGCGGTGCTGAACTCGCTGTGCTGTTCGTGGACACTCTTGTCAAAGGACAATTTCCTTATAATGAAGAAACTTTTGGTAAGTTTATTGTTTTACATTTGATTTTTGGGACATATTTGCAGTGCATTTTTTGTAATCCTCCTATCGCGTCAATAGTGTCACTAGTTTGCATTCAGAAAATAATATTTCTTCCTTTTTGTGTCTCTACTAAATCAGCCGAGTGAAGCATTCTCTCTCTTTTTCTTTTGTATTTTTTAAATGCTGTCATGTTGTAAACTTTGGCATTAGATGTCACTTCAGTGATGGTAATTCTATTGCATCAACTACAGATCGTGTCAGAAAGATATACGAGGCTTTCCCCAGGATAAATATGCCACATTTCCTTGGAGATGATTATGACGATGATGGGCAGAAATTATCCGAAGCTATTTCTGCTGCAAAAGTGCGTTCTGAAGGTTGTTCATCATTTCTAAGAGCAGCTCTCAGGTAAGGTATATTGATTTCAATAAATCCAAGTAAATCACAAGTGCTGTCCTTCCAAGCATGAAACTTCATCCAAACCAGTAGTGTTAATCAGTGGAAATATATCCAGTAGTCTAATACCTCAAATTGTTGAACAGTACGGATAACTTGACCTGCAGTTATGAATTCTAGTTTTGAGCATTAGTGATTAATGGGCTTAACATGATAGGAGCATGCATCGTTCTGAACATCTGGTTCCTTTCGATTTCCTCTCAGCGCATCCAAAACTCTGGATGCCGATTGCCATGAGACATATTTATTTTGTTTACTATGTTACCAGGGGAGGTGTTTTTCTTCTCCCTTTTCTGGCTGTTATGCACTAATAATGTATCATCCTGCTATTAAGGTGGTCTGCTGAGTTTGGGACATCAAGAAACGGATCTCCTGATCTGCATGTTATGTTGGGTGAATACATTTATTCGGAATCTCCAGAAACGGTACTGCCATGATTCTGTGTCTTACTGTGAATATCTTCTGCTCTTTACATTCCTCAATCGCAAAATTTGAGTAATTTGCATGTCAACCAAGTCATGCCTAGGAAAGATCGTATTAATCCTCTTCACTAGGCCATTTATTTGCTCTTAGATGATGTATGTTCCTCTAGTCCTAGATGGTGCCCAATGGCATGCATGCAGTAAATTGATATCTAGAAAGCAAGTGAAAGAGCATTGTAGAGCTACGATTTTTATTTGTCATCGATGCTGTTAATATTTTTACTACTTCGGTAATTATGCTTACAGTTTAACCTGGAGTGACCTTGACTGCAGGACATGACTAAAGTATCAAGTCATTTTGTGCGCGGTAACGATCCTAAAAAATTTGCTTCTATGCTGGTAAACTTTATGGGCAAGGTAATTGTTGTTCTAAACAGTAGGTATTACAAATGATGCTTGGTAATTAGTGAATTCTGTTTGAATGATATATATTTGTTTCTTTGAGAGATAGCAAAAGTTTACCCTACCAAAATATTTCCAACGTCTTTCACAAACATAGTAATTTTATTACTTCTTCTGTACAATAAGGTCACTTTCAAGCTATCGCCTGAGTTTTTTATCCACGTCATTCTCCAAAACCGTTTAACTTGAATCCTCTTTTTCCAACACCATGAATATATCCCCTGGTTCGTTTTACATGTTTTTTGACTGTTGCAGCATCTATGTGAAATAGTTCATTTCATTGTCGTTCACATGGATGCCATGTGTGTGGGGGCCCATCTATCGGTCTCCAAGGTCACCCACCCTCTGTTTAGATTGCTAAGGAGAAATACAAGTGAATCTGTCAGAGAGATGTTGTAACTGCACAACTTTTTTAGGGCCAGTTCTGTTGCTAGCTTCTAGAATAAGCTGCCCCCTAACCAGCTTATTCTAGAAGCCTAACCAAATTTATTTTTTTAGAAACCTATTAATTAAGACTTGATTAGTAGGCTTCTAAAAATATATTTTTGGTTGGCCTTCTAGAATAAGCTGGGTAGGGGGCAGCTTATTCTAGAAGCCCAAAAAAGGCCACCAAAAGAACTGGCCCTTAATGTTTTACCTGCTTGCTGGTTTCCATGTTGGCGTCCATCTAAGCATGAAACGGAGGTCAAAGCAACCGAACCAACAAATGGGGTTTACATGACATAGAAAGATATAGGATGCAAATTAAACACTTTTGGAGAATCGGTTTGAAAATCAGACTGAGGATTGAAAAACTGATGGTTTCCTTAATGCTGCTTAGTGTAATTAGCAATTGCTCGATATGATTAGTAAATCCATGTTGTCCACAACAATTTGCTTTGTACAATGGGTTTACTAATGTATAGGTCATCCTTCGTCAAAATATGAAAATATGGAAACAGAACACAATCACAAGCTTGTTAAATCACTGTCTTATACCCCAATCTGTTTGTGGGTTGGATCTGTGTTCATTATTCATGCCCAACTTTTGTTAGGTGTTAAATGGATTCATATATGCTCTTGACATTGTGTAATATAGAATCATATTGATCTTTTTTCTTCCTTTCTGTACAGTGCTACCCTGGTGAAGATGATACTGCAATTGCACGCAGTGTCCTAATGTAAGATTTCATTCCTTTCTTTCTTGTTTGCTCTGGTGATGTTATGTGCTAAGGACTAATGTAGGGTAGAATAGTTGGGATAGAGGAGAAGCAATTGGTAGATGAAACAAGAGGAAGGGTGAAACAATTGAGGTAGCGGTTAGTAGATGGAGATGTGCGAGAGAGGTTTAGTTTAATGTTTGCTTATAATTGAAAAAAGGGATGCAGCAGCCCTTATATAGATGGGTCTCGCCCAAGCAATTTGTAACGTCCCTTCCAAAAAAATGTCAACGAATCTATAGATCAATACAAATACCAAGCTAGTAATATCTTCAGTTTGCCTACAAGATAATCTTTCTCTTTATTTGGAACCATGACCCATAGTCATGACATGAGAGATCATCCCTTGTAAGTTGTATGAGAGGAAAGTCTGATACCATTGAAAAGGGGCGCACTTCGCACTGTAGAAACCGATGTGAAGGAATTGTGTAGTGTTTGTTTCATTTACAGCGATAGATACACGTCAGTTAGCAGTGTGCTAGGGATGCGTGCAACATGATATACTGCCTCAACACAATATCCTCCATGTGATCACACTGAAATGCATACAGAAGAACACTTTAAGACTGTAAATTAAATATCGTCTCATTGTTGGGATAGAATTTTACTGGGATTTTGGGGATGGAGATGCCGGGTTTTCTAATATGTTGTTCTTTCTTAAAGGTATCTATCACTAGGGAATCTCAGAGACGCAAATTTACTTATGGATGGGATGAAGGAGCAGCTAAAATCTGCTGACTTGGAACTTCCAAAAACAGATTTAATTGAGTTTATCAAGTATCTTCTTCAAACGTGAGTCTCTCATATTCTTTGGCTTGCATTGTATTTCGGGTGTCCTTTCCATGTATGCATATTTGTTCGAGAGAAGTGCATATTACACCCCTCAACTCTAGCCCTAATCTAATATACACCCCCCAACTCCAATACCATCTAGTTTACACCCTTCAACTCTGAAAACCGTCCAGAATTCAACCCTCCCCTCCTCGTTGACCGGTTTTGACCCAGTTGACCAGTTTTGACCTGTTGACTGGGTGAACAGTAACTAGTTTTTTTAAAAAAATTCAACGAGTGAACAGTAAATTCAGAAAAAATACAATACAAATTCAAAAAATAATTTTAATTTTAAAAATTTATTTTTTTGTTCATGTGAACAGTAATTCCGAAAAATAAAATAAAATAAATTTTCTGAATTATTTTTGCATGGACGATGTTTGAGTGCGTGATGTTCGTTCCAATTTTTAGTTTGTTCGGACATCTGAGTAGTTCTCAGCAAAAAAGACAAATGTGATGTTTGTGAAATAGTTAACTGTTCGTGTACAATTCGGGCCGATATTTTTTTTAAGATACCACTCAAATGTTCAAACAAGTTGAATATTGGCACGAACATCACCCACTAAAAAATCGTCCATGCAAAAAGATTTCAGATCTTTTTGAAAAAAAATTAGTAATTTTTTGAATTTACTATTCACCCGATAAGAAATTGGAATTGTTTGTTGAATTTTATTTCCAACTTTTTTTCTTCTGAATTACTGTTCACTTGTTGAAAAAACGTTTTTTATTTTAGTTACTGTTCATCCAGTCAACAGGTCAAAACTGGTCAACTGGGTCAAAACCGGTCAACGAGGAGGGGAGGGTTGAATTCTGGCCGGTTTTGAGAGTTAGGGGGTGTAAACTAGATGGTATTAGAGTTGGGGGGTGTATATTAGACTAGGGCTAGAGTTGAGGGGTGTAATATGCACTTCTCTCTATTTGTTCCACGATGTTCCCATACACCACATGCAAATTTTGTGAAATAATGCTGCAGTTTGCATGATAGTTCTCAGACGTCAGCTACACATGTTTTTATAGTTCTATCGCTAGAAAGATAAATTTACTGCCTGTAGGTGTTACGAATGCTCCTGCCTTACCAATATATTCAAATGCCCATGTCAGAAATGACTGATATCATATTTTGACAGTTTCTCATGTACTTGATTTGTAACCATATGTAAATCAAGATCGACTTTCTTTTCCTATCTTATACATGAAATAACAAGCTATTTTATCATTCTTTTCTTTTGTTATGGCCTTATGGGCACTACTAACTAGATGTTGTTTACAGGCTTGAAAGAGATGCTTACCCTCTTTTTAGGACACTTCGACAAAAGTACAGGACAAGTACAGATCGAGACAGTGTATTTGAGGAGGTATGGCCCACTATTGAAATTTTGTAGCTCTATAACAGGAGTCCTATTTATCAAAAAATTATATATATTGTTACGAAACAATGTGAATCCGTGAAAGATGTTTTTAGATAATTTGGAAATCGCTGTGAGACATGTTCAACATAACATGATCTCCACTCTGGAAATCGATGAATTGCTCACAAAGGACCACTTGTTAATAAAAAAGGGCGGGAAACCCCATGTTGTGTTGTTGCTTAATGTTGGAGACCACCTGTTCTTACGAAAATAAGGAATGCAAACAGAAATAGACCTCATGATGTTACACTTCCTCATCGTTTTATGGTGTACGCTTTGCAGTTATTGGATGAAATAGCTGCAAAATTTTATGGTGTACGGCAACAGAATCCTCTGGAGGGACTTTTTGGTGAAATGTTCAAGGTAAACACTTTCTTTTATGGACTTCATGGTGGTCGCTATATTGAATTGCTTCCTTTTAAAGTCTGCCAAATTAGCTGGGTTTTGCTCTAACCAGTTCCATGTGCTATTTTATTTATATTTATATAGATACACTTCCTCATCACTGCTCATATTCTATATTTGTGCAGGTGTAATTGACGAGAAACGAACTTGATCATCATGTCCTTGCCTTCAATGCAATGATTGGTTTTCAGCTAAAAAAAGGCATCCATTGACCAAAATAATACATTTGTGGGAGATCAACAGTGGGTCACCCAGGAAAAACGCACAGGAAGTGCTTTGTTGGAGCTTCCTCAGTCATAGTCGACGGAGTTAGTACATTTGACATCAAACTACATGAAGATGCGCCGCTGATCTGTTGTAAAATTGTTCTATTGGTTTTGATGTTTTTCTTTTCTTCTCCTAAAGGGTTTTGATGCTTTCCAGCAGTGTAACAGATATTATAAGATGATATGGCATTTTGTTTTGTTTTTTTCCTCATTCCGTGCTAAATTTGTTTTGATGGTTTAAGCAAAGATATCAGGTGCTATAATTCCACTTTTCGAAAACCATGACAGTCCTGCATTAAACCTGTTTATTTTCTTTCAATCAGTTGGGTTTGCAAACATGAGGTATACAAGCTTTGTTTGTTGACTGCATATCCTCGGAAATTCAGAAAAAAAGGAGAACACCGAGAATTTTAAAAATTGAGCATAATGAATGACTACATTAGAGCACCTTCAGTAGATGTAAAAATAATAGAGTTTTACATCTCCAAGGCACAAAAATGCTGCTCAAACAGATGACGTAGATGCAACTTTTTTATTCAAGATTAGCTCATGATGTAAAATAGAGCACCAAGTGATGCAAAACCTTTGTGCCGCGACTGCCGCTGCCAGACCCCATGAACGCCTCCTCAGATCCCGTGGCCGCCAAAGCATGCTTTGGTGCACCTCACCTCCACGGTGATGTAAATTAAATTATTTATTGGAGTTGGAGATTTTTTGGTGATGTAAATTTTACATTATTCGTTGGAGTTGAAGGTTTTTGGTAATGTAAAATCTATTTTTTGATAATGTAAATTTTAGTCGAATTATAATTTGGTGATGTACTCTTGCCAATTTTTCCCACTAAGTACATTACAGTCCGCCGATCCAACTGAGGACGTCTCTAGGGTTCGGCAAATTTGACAAATTTGACCTATGAACAAAATCAAACCACAGAATAAACTGTCCGTGAAACTATTTCACGTGGCTGAATTTTTTGTGTGACGCCCGACATGAAGGCGCCACACTACACTGTGCAACGCCTCATAGATAGGCGCTACACGCCTGGCCAGCGTTGCACCCCAGACTGCCTAAAAATTGTTAAGTCATTGTGCAGAGCCTAAGAGCTAGGCGCTGCACTGTATAGTGTGGCGCCTAGCTCTCAGGCGCTGCACTAGTGGTTGCACTACAAAATAAAGCAATCACTAGTGCAACGCCTAGAAGCTAGGCGCTGCACACTGACTTAGTAATTTTCGGATCACACGGATGCGACGCTGGCCAGGCGTGTAGCGCCTATATGTGAGGCGTTGCACAGTGTAGTGTGGCGCCTTCGTGTCAGGCGTCACACAAAAAGGCCGGGTCCTAGGCCGCCGCCGGCCCGCCGCCACTACTGCCGGCCCTCCGCTGCGGCCTGCCCAGCCAGCCGAAGCCTCCGCTGCCCCGCCTCCGGTACAGGAGCACAGCAGCGCCTCCCTCCCTGGAGCAGCCGCTCCCGCCCGGCAACGCCGGCGACCAGTCCATAGGAAGGTAGCCACCTCTCCTTCCTCCTCCTTCCCTCATCCCCACCTCCCTCCCTCCCTCCCTCCTTCCTCTTGCATCCTCTACTTGTTCAAATGTTCTCCCTGATTTCTGTATTGGATGAGTACTGGCTTTAGATTGCATATTGTGAGAATATAATGATGACTATTTCTTGATGAGTACTTGCTGCATGGTTTTGACAGTGCATGTTCAAGTTTACATGTTAAAGGATTTTAGTTGATAGGTGTTTTTGATAATGCTTGCTGGAGCAAATGTTTACAAATTCTAGTTTGATTTTTTCGCTCTGCATTTTAGGCTCTAATTCGCCCTTTTGATTGATGGCAGACGAACGCTGCATTTCCTAGATGAAGCACATATTCAAGATCATCGCAGTGCTGTCGGCGATCTCGGCCGTCTGGGTTGCGCTCCTTGAAACCTCGACAGTTCCTCGCAGTTATACTTGGCTGGTGAGTGCCATCAATTTTTCACTTGCTAATTTATTGCAGTTAAGACACTGTCTTTCGATTAAGATGGTTGCTTGTGACTTCTGTTCTTGTAGCTTCCCATCTACTTGGTAGTGGCGCTTGGATGCTACGGCCTTTTCATGGTTGGGTATGGGCTGATGTTCTTTCCCACTTGTCCTCGAGAAGCCATACTACTACAGCAGGTAGTGGATGTAGTCCTAGTAACCTAATTCTCTCTCTCTCTCTCTCTCTCTTTTTGTCTATGCAGTCTCATTGCCATGCTGAGAACTAATAATCGCTAGAATTTACATCCTAGGTATTCTCAGCTTAATATACACTTGTGCATTGTATATTTTACACTCTTTTATTTTGGTTTTCTGCTGGCATAATGAGATTCAAGGTATTATGCAGAAGGGATCATAAGTTTCTTTGTCCCTTATGTGTATGATTGTATGGCTTTTCATAATGGCCACTACAAATAAAACCAAGCCACCTGATTTTGAAACTTTAAATTTTCTGTATAATTACATCTTTGCTTTGTTCCCATTTCTAATTATTTGTGCTCGACCTACTATGCAGGATATTGTGGAGGCAAAGGAATTCTTATCCAAAAGGGGTGTTGATGTGGGCTCTGACTGAGGTCGATTCCAATGTTTAATATTTTGTGGCCAGTTTGAAGCTTCCTGGATACCATAGCTAGAAAAGGTTATATGACATTTCACTATGCTTAGATACTGTTACTAACACAGTTTTTGTGAGTCGCGTGTTACAATTCTACATTTGAGGTGGATGGCTTGTCACGATACTACTTGTGTCAGAAAACATTGTGAGAACAACTAAGAATGGTTCATTAACAAGTCCGCCGGTGTTCATGACATGCTTTGCTTTGTAACCATCTGGGTTTCATCACTGGATGTGTATCAGTTTGTGCTCTGCAGTATCGCCTTTGGTGATGCTTCAAATTGCTAGTTCTTTTGATGGTTTAGTTCTAGTGTGTAAGTTTCTGCCCAGTGCAGGTTCCTTTCATTTGGCAACTCTGGAACTTCTCAAATTCAGCAAAGTTCCATCTCATTGGCACTTTGAAGTTTGACCTCCTCATGATTTAACAAAAGATCATTAAACCTTTACCGATACCATTATTGCTCCATGTTTAAAAAACAATTGTAGAATGGACTGTGCAGTGAACCTGTTTCAACTCATAATGCTATTATATACATGTTCAGTCACATGCCAATTTGACAGCAGACAGTCGCCTGCTACCTTGAGCTAGCTGCTTCCGGCAGGGACTTGTTTGAGGCTGGTCCATCATCTTCTCTGGCATTGGGAACTCGCTCTGCCGTGCGGTTCTCTGTCGCTGCCTCCTCGTCTGTTGCACCTGTGACCTGCATGAAGTCCTCGACAGCCCCTCCCTGGAGCCCCTTGGGCCATTATATGTGCATATATGTTGTGTGTTTCGTATACCAGGCCCTTGGCGTCTGTTGCTTAAACATGTATGCTGCTGTTCTGTTCCTGGTTTGGCATGTCAAAAGTTTAAAAAAAATTATAGTGGAGTTTGTGGTGCTGTTGGATTTTTGGGTCCTATTGGCGCCTTCTATGTGAGGTTGAGGTTTACCTAATGCTAGTGATTCTCCAAAAAAAAAGCACTTTGTTTTTTTTTTCTTTCAGAAGTACCAGTTGCTGACATTTTGTGGACAGTTTTGAGAGCATTCAACGGACAATCTCGCAGTTAACAAACATGTTAGCAGTTCCTGCTAACTTAGTACTGAAGAGAGTACTTTTCATACCTTCTGTTGTTAACACTGACCTGATCATTATGAACAAGTACCAACCAAGTGCCTTGGCTCTTGGCTGCTGTGAGTTGTTCCCGTTCGTTGTGCTGAAATTACCATGGAAGCAGCACAAGTGGCAGCATCATTACCATCGATTGAAAGTGTGCTTTTGATCTCTGTCAGTAGGTGCTAGTTACATTTTCTTATTCGAGTTGTTCATATCATCATCATCCGCATCAAAAATTAACTTTATTTAGCTTGTGACCTGTCGTCAAGCCTTTTTAGCCATCATTCCTTCGCTTCACTCTGACCCTCTTTACCCCTGACTGAGGGCAACTAGTCTCAAACTATTCAAAGCAAACCACAAGGATACCGGACCACATAAGCTGTAATTACCTGATTTATTTCAGTTTTGTTAAACGTCAGGTACCTACTTTTTTCTAACTGGTCAGTTGATTTCTGGCGAGACAAAAGGCGAGGACATTGTGAGGAGCGGCAGCAATGAACGTCGACCCAGCGTGGCTGAACCAAGACCTTGCTGGAGACGGAGACAACACTGCAAGCGACAACGAGCTGCAAATGCGAGGGAGCAGGTTGACAGGTGTGTGGGGCCGTCGGCGTTGTTGGAGAAAGAGGGACTTAAAGGGATAGTCGTGACGGTCGGGGGATGTTGAGGGGAGGGCGGGGCAGCGCACGGCAACGCCCGCCGACCTTGGGGATGGAGGCAGGCGAATGTGATGGGGAAGGTTGGAGGCGCGGGAGGAAGAAGAGAATGGAGGTTGAAGATGAAAAGTAGCACTTGATCATGGCTGTTGGATGGTGATCCAACGGACTATAATTTCGACCGACACAATTTTTTTAGGTGAGTGGTAAATAGACACTCCCGATTTTCTTTTAAGTTTCAACCCACATTGATCTTCTTCCTCCCAAAAATCCTGGTCAAGCCACTGCTCCTCGCCGCCCTGGCCTGCCGGAGCCACAACCTCCGCCGCGCCGCCGCCGTCCCAGTCATCTCTCTAAACCCGTCTCCCACTTCTTCAACCCCCCTTCTTCAGCGACAGCGACGACCCCCACCCCGTAACCTGAACCGTCAAGCCTCTGACTTGCTCCCCGTCTCCCACTTGTTATTGGCTCGTACTCACGCGGGAGGTGATGTCCCCGTCTCATACTTTGTGGCTGCACTTTCGGCTTTCCTATGGAGGAATCGGGATCGACCGACGCAAAGTTTTTTTTTTCACTCGTAGCAAAAAGGAAGATAGTCACAGTAGGTGATGCTTCCTATTACCCGGGAGTGGGGCGTGTCACCCATCTGACATCTGTCATTGTCACTTCATTAAGCACATTATCAACCACAAGGATCAAAATGACACACAAATGTGTAGCAACCAATCGAAAATTGTCTTGCAAAGGGTTGGGTTTTCTTCAGTATCCAGGGACAAACCATGACGCGACAGGTGGCTATATGCAACAGCAACACACTGCTTTATTATTAGTCCAACACAAGGGCAAAAAGCTACGTACATACAACAATTGTATACACCATATTGCAACACATACAAGCAGCAATTACAACACAAAAAACCATGGAGGCCTCGTTACTACGCGTCCTGGCCATGACCATTGCACGCACCTGCCGCCGGTAATGGAGGCTGCGACGACGGCGCGTCGATCTCTCTGAGCACGGCGACCACGTGCAGCATGTTGGGCCGCTTCGACGGGAAGTCGTCCACGCACTGCAGCGCCATCTCCAGGAACCTCATCATCTCCGTCTCCTCGTCGCCGGCCGCGGCCGCGACGAGCTCCGGGTCCACGACCTCCTTCCCGGCGCCCTCCCTGACCTTCATCTTGACCCAGCCGACGAGGTTGGTGTCGCCGAAGTCCTCCTTGTCGGTGGGCCGCCGCCCGGTGAGCAGCTCCAGCAGCACCACGCCGAGGGAGTAGACGTCGCCCTTGGCGGTGCAGCGGAAGCTCTGGTAGTACTCCGGCGGCACGTACCCGGGGGTCCCGGCGAGGGTGCTGACGCTGAGGTGCGTGTCCAGCGCGCTGATGAGCCTGGCCATGCCGAAGTCGGCGACGCGGGCCTCCATCATGCCGTCGAGGAGCACGTTGCTGGACTTCATGTCGCGGTGGATGATGTGCGGGATGCAGTTGTGGTGCAGGAAGCAGAGCCCCTTGGCCGCCCCGCGCGCCACCGTCTTCCTCCTCTCCCACGTCAGCGCCGGCGCGCCGTCGGCCGGGAGGTGGAGCATGTCCTCCAGGCTGCCGTGGGTCATGTACTCGTACACCAGCAGCCGCTCCTCGCCGATCTTGCAGTAGCCCAGCAGGGGCACGAGGTTCCGGTGCTTGATCTTGCCCAGCGTCTCCATCTCCGCCATGAACTCGCGGTCGCCCTGGTGGCTCAGCGGGATCAGCTTCTTGATGGCCACGGTGGAGCCGTCCTTGAGCGTCGCCTTGAACACCTCCCCGAACCCGCCGGAGCCGATCAGGCTGGCGGCCGAGAAGCCGTTGGTGGCCTCGATCAGCTGCGTGAAGGTGATCTTCCGGAGCTGCCGCTGGAAGGTGGCCACGTTGATGCTCAGCGCCTCCTTCTCCGCCTTGCCCAGCTTCCACGTCGTCGCCGTCCGCGTCCCGTCCTGCAGGCTGCTCAGCATCCGCGCCTCCCGCACCTCCCGCCGCCGCACGCGCACCGCCACCGCCCAGATCGTCACCGCGCACGCCAGCCCGGCGGTGACCATCACGGCCAGGAGCACGGCGTTCGCCCACGCCGCCCTCGGCAGAGGCCACCTGGCGTTACTACTTTCAGCTGCGGCGCCGGAGGAGGCTGCGATGCTCGCCCTCGGCAGCCGGTCGCTGCACGGCACCAGCGGCATGCCGCATAGGCCAGGGTTGTCGGCGTACTGGCTCGCCGGCAGCGTGCTGAGCTGCCCGCGCTGCGGTATCTCGCCGGCGAGGTCGTTGTCGGAGACGTCGATCTGCACGAGGAAGGAGAGGTTGGAGAAGGAGTCCGGGATGCTGCCCTGCAGCCGGTTGTGCGACACGTCGAACACGCCGAGGTCGTGGAGGCGGCCGAGCGACGCCGGGATCTCGCCGCTGAGGTTGTTCCTCGCCAGGTCGAGCACCTGGAGCAGCACCATGTCGCCCAGCTCCTCCGGGATGGCGCCGACGAGGCTGTTGTACGAGAGATCCAGGTACTCCAGCGTCTGGTACCGCGTCCACCCGCTCACCGCCGCGCCGGAGTAGAGCCGCGTGAAGTCGCAGCTCCTGAGGGTGGGCACCTGCAGCAGCCGCTCCGGCCGGATGCCGGCGAACTCCAGCAGCCCACCCACGCCCTTGCACGCGTTCCCAGCGTTGCGGACGAACGCCAGCGTGTTGCCTGACAGGATGCCGCTCAGCGGCGTCGCCCCGAGCTGCCGGCCGAGGCGGTGCGGGATCACGCCGGTGAGTCTGTTGCTGTTGAGGTCCAGCCACATCAGGCTGCTGCAGTTGCCGAGCTCCTTGGGGATGTCGCCCACGAGGCTATTGTTCGCCAGCTGCAGCACGGCGAGCCGGGACAGCCGGCCGAACTCCGGCCTGATCGTGCCGCTGATCCGGTTGCTCGTCAGCGAAATCCACTCGAGGCCGGTGCAGTTGAAGAGCTCGACGGGGATGTCGCCGCCGATGAAGTTGTTGTTGAGGATGAGCGTGCGGAGGCTCCGGCATTTCCCGAGCTCCGCGGGGATCTGGCCTTCTAGCTGGTTGAGCCACGTCACGAGCTGCTCCAGGGCACGGAGCATGCCGAGCTCCGCCGGGATCGGGCCGCGCAGGTAATTGATGCTGAAGTCGATCACCCGCAGGCGCGAGCAGTTGGCCAGACCGGGAGGGATCGCGCCGGTGAGGAGGTTGTCCGGCATCCGGAGCTCCTCCAGCGCCGCGCCGCGCGTGCAGAGCTCGGCGGGCAGCGCACCGCCGATCTTGTTGCTGCTGAAGTCGGCGACCCTGAGGTTGTTGCAGGCAGAGATGGTGCTCGGGAGCGATCCCGAGATGAAGTTGTTGCTGAGAAGCAGGATCTCCATCTTCGTGAGGTTCCCGAGCACCGCGGCCGGGATCACGCCGGAGATGTTGTTGTTGGCCGCGTCGAGCAGCTGGAGCGCGCGGCACGACGACAGGGACTCCGGGATAGAGCCGGAGATGTTGTTGCTCGAGACTCTGAGGATCCGCAGCGACGAGCACGCGGCGAGGCTGCGTGGGATGGCGCCGGTGAGGCGGTTCTCCGAGACGTCGAGCACCTCGAGGCCAGCGATGTCGCCGATCGACTCTGGAATCGCGCCGGCGAGGGCGTTGTACGACACGTTGAGCGTCTTGAGGCCGGGGCAGCCGGAGAAGGACGGCGGGATCGTGCCGGTGAAACGGTTGGCGGAGAGGTCGAGCAGGACCAGCGTGTCGGGAAACGACGCGCTGGAGACGTCCCCGGACATGTTGTTCCCGGCGACGTCGAACACCTGGATCGTGCTAGGCGCCAGTAGCTTAAGAGGGAGAGCGCCGGTGAGGTTGTTCCGCGCGAGGCGGACGTCGGTGAGGTTGGGGTAGTAGTGCGCCAGCTGCATGTCGTCGGGGAGGCCGCCGGCGAGGCCGCCGTCGGACAGGTCGAGCGTCTGCAGCGCACGGGGGAGCATGGGAATGTCCCCAGCGGCGTCGGCGCGGAGCTGGGCGTTGCCGGAGAGGTTGAGGTGGCGCAGCGTGTCAATGGAGGCCAGCGCTGCAAACGAGGCGCGCCCGGAGAGGCCGCAGCCGGCGAGGTCGAGCCGCTCCACCCGCCCCTCGTCGTCGCACGTCACTCCGTACCACCTGCACCACGTGCCATTACCACTACCACCACCGCCCGGCGTCCCTGGCTGCTGCTGCTGCTGCCATTGCCAAGACGAGAGCACGCCCCTAGGGTCCTTGTGGACGGACGCCTTGAAGCGGAGGAGCGCCCCCGCGTCGTCGCCGGTTCCCGCGGACACGGTCGTCGTCGTGCAAGTCGACGAGAGGAGGAGGAAGGCGGCGAGGAGGAGCATGCGATCCATGGCCACTGGCATGGCTGGCACGGGGACGCCGATGAGGAATGTCATGGACTCATGGTCTCCCTCATGTTGGATGGTCTGAGCTTAGTAGCAAGAAAGGTGTTTGAGGAAAAGAAAGAGAGCGTGCGCCATTGTGGCTTTTGGCGGTAAAAAGCTCGATAAAGATGGCTTTTGTTGTGTGTGTAGGAGTATTAGAAACATCATCGGTCGGTTAACCCACGGCGTGTGTGCGTGTCTTAAGGCTTTTGCTAATATTGCGTTAATGATGGTAGGATCTGCTTTACCTCTGGATCAACCATGGGGAATCATGTGTGCACGAGGGAAAAGGAAGGCATGCACGTGAGAAAGCGGAGGCGAATCATGGCACACGAAGTCAGGAACACATTGATCTTATGAATGGAAATTGCACCGAGCTCAGCAACACTCCCTAAAACTGGTCATCCAACGCTAGCACTCAATTTTCCCCTATCTTCATTGTAAACTACTAGATAGATGTTCGATGTAGCTAGAAAAAAAAAACTCGATAATCCTACATCAATGGAAAACTACGGACTTTTACGGACTCCCTTCACACTAATTAACTCGTCGCTCATGAGTGTGGGCCCCTCCACCCTTCCTAACCCAATCAGAAAAGTCCAACTAACATCAATCTGTAAACTCTGTAATACATGTGAATCTAGCATTACTCAAAGGGTGTGGCTATTTCTCCGTCGACTGAGACTTAGTCAAGTCTCAATCAAGTGACATAGTATATAAGACAAAAAGAAAGAAAGAAAATGCACGGATCTCCACGCAAGAATATAACATTGGCTGAGACATAACCAAGTCTCAGTCGATTGAGACTTAGCAAAAATGTTACTTAAAAACACTAGATGTTCAACATGACATTAGCCATACAAATTGACAAACTAAATAGATGACACCCTGGCAAAAGCACGACATAGAAGCGGGCGTCGTGGCGGTTCTCCTAGCACCGCCTTCTTCTACTCTGCCCGATCGAGAGCATCACAGAACTTGCACTTCTCGTACTCTGTGGGAATAGGGGGCCTTTTTCCTTTCCTTTTATTTTTGCTTTTCTTTTATTTGTTTTCTGTTTTCTTTTTAAAACAAAAGTATTTTAGTTTTATAAAATATAAAACTTGTACCTAAATTAGTGTTATAAATTAGGCCACTGCTCAAAAAGTTTGGCAATTAAATAAATTAGTTTGGAAATTTTATAATTTAAAAAGCATTTAAATTATTATTTTGGCCCCTGTTTTAATTATTTTAGGGCATTAAACCATTTTATAAAATGTTGGTTTCTCCACCAACAGTATCTATGGATTATTTGCCACATTATGAACATTTTAGTTATCATGTTTGTGAATTTCTCAATTTCACTTATGATTTAAATTTGATTTTAAAATGGAATTTGAAATAAGATATGAGACAAAGATGATCAAGCACTGTTTAGAAAAAGACTTAGCTTAATAAAAGAGGTTACTGTAGCTCATTACATAGGGGTGTTATAGAACACCCCCGCCACCCTACTCGGCAGAGAGGACGCCCTCGAGCTACGGCCTCCCATGCCGGTGCTGGTGCTGGTGCTGGAAGACGCACCACCGCGCCGTCAACGACCTGTAGGTCCGCGTCAGATGGGCGGAGGTGGAGAGGGGCGCGGATGAGGCGGCGACGCGTGAGAAGCAGGGCGAAGACAACCTCCCAGTTCGCTGGCCCGTGGAAGACGGTCCCAACAGCTGGAAGATCGCCACCGCTCACGTAGCCCAGCAAGCTGCCTGCCCTCAGGACGGGGACGCGCGCGCCTGTGCCCGTGTACCGACTGGGCACCCTGGGAACCTAGACCCAGAGCGGGGGAGGGGGGTGCGTGGCGAGCGCCCTGAAGCGGCGACTGCAGAGAGAAGTGATGAGGAGCGTGGTGTGAGCTTCGAAGTTGCGGATGTGGAGAGAAGGCAGGAGACGCGTGGCAGCGAGGGCTGGGCCGACGCGCAGTGGCGGAGCCAAAATTTTAATTTTAAGTGTACATAAGTCCAATTTTATTTTTATTAAGTCACCAATTTCAGTCTTATCGATCGGCCCGCTCCTCTTGATATATTTTATACTAAAATTTTATACTTATCATACTTTCGTCTTAAGAATTATAGTTTTATTACTTATGTGGCATACTTAACAACATAACAAAGTTAAAAATTAGTTGTATTATTTATTTATTATATATTTGTAATATATATTATTGAAAAATACTCATGTATTGCGCTGAATTCAATTTGTACTTTATAACAAAAATGATTTTTCTAAATAGTGTTTGGTACTTGTGTAAATTATATGGTTTATACATATCTATGTTAGATATATGTCTAAAACATATGATTTGACAAATATTCGTAATAGTGGTTGTACTATATGATTAGGAAAGCTATATGTAAAAAATTCTAGAGTACAAATTTAATCGTATGTAAGGAATTGCTTCAGATATACTCATTTTTGGAGCACTCATGTACAACTTTAATCATATATTTGCTAGACCATATGGTTTAACAGATGAGCCTATATACTCTTTTTTAAATAGGAAATAATGGGTGTTCATATTTACACCCATGTACTCATCTAGCTTCGCCCATGATGGTCGGGAGGTGTGCGGCGGTGAGGTGGAAGGGGCGGAAGGTCAAGCGGTGCGGCGTGATGTCCATCATAGAGAACAGGTTGCGGTTGCGGGAGGGGGGAGAAGCGGCAATGAGCACGCATGGAGGCCCTCGGTGGCGGTGATGGATGAGTAACCCGTGCTCGCGCAGTGGCGAGTGGCAACGTGAAGAGGGGAGGGCATGCGCTCGCGCAACGGCGTTGGGTGGAGGAGAGCGACAGTCGGGAGGGCCTCGCACATGGGCATGACCGCGGTAGCGAGCCTCCATTCTTGTTCCGTGGCGGGTGGGTCGAGGGGCGTCTCGGTGAAGTGGAGGTCAAATCGGGCGGTTAAAGTGAGGGGCATGTCAGTTACAACGTATATATTGGCAGAGGGCGAGGCGTCTGTTGTGTCTTGCCTCGCAAGCTCGTCCGACCGTACAAGCTGCTGCTGCGGCGGAAGGGGAACGCTGGCGTTGGGGAAGAAAGAAACATAGGAGGTGGGGGCAATTACATTTGCCCCCTCCACTTTTCTTACATCTACTCATTTGGACATATGCAGTGTGAAATAAATTTATGAAAAAACCCTACTTGTTTCCAAATCAGCCAAAATCATGATCTATTATAATTTATTTTGTTTGTTTGTTTTATATTCGTTTCCTCTTATTTTTCAAACTTGTTTCTAATCACTGTTATGCCTCATTAAAGTGTGTCTACTTTATTTACAAAATATTATTATTATTATTATTAAAGTGTTGGACATGTTGGACAAAACACAACTTATGCAAATTGCTTTGGACTAGTAGAGGCATGTGTTGTAACGTTTGAAAAAAATGAAAGTATAAAAAAAAGAGTTAAGGAAATGATACAATCTGCTTTGTTGATTGCGTCAACCTTGGGTCGACTTGACACGTTGCTCCATTGTAGCATTCCTTGGCCTACTAGTGCCCCACCCCCATCCGCTGTACACCCTCTCATCCTTCTCGATTTATACCCCACTGCCTCCTCTTCTTCTCTACATCCTTTCATGTCGCTCTGGTGCCCACATTGTGTGGTCCCCATAAAGATCCTCCTTCGTCTCTCCTACTTTTACTCGGTTGTTCTTCCTCCTGCATTGCTTCTTTGACTCGGTCGATTGGAGTTCTCCAATGTCATTTTCATATATGAAGTCATGGGAAAGCTCATGTTGTGTATTTTCGTTGGACATATTACAAGCTCGTTTTGGGAAAAGACACAGATGTGATGATTCTTGATGTTCTCTACCAATTACAGGAATGTTGTGTTTATGTAGCACAAGTGTTTTTGCGATGTTGCAAACTTTGGCTTACTATGTTGCATGTGTGTGATATTTTTTTTCCTTTACAGTGGCTACGACCAATGGGGATATGTCCATACTTAAAAATAATTGTTGAAAGGACGTATTGAGATATTGTAATTTTTTTACATGTTTTTTATATGCCTTATGGATTTACTCATGTTTTCGATCATGCTGAATAAACATGAGGAGATGTTGCGTGTAAATTTTTCTACGATGGTCATACAGTATAGACCTCGCATTTAAGTGTGACTAGACGACCGTCGAGGGGGACGATTAGGGGCTTGCCCCGCATGGCAACGATTGGTGTTGTCCAAAGATAGGCAACAATGTGTGTCAAAAAATTGAAGATGTTCCAAAGTATAGGAATACAAGAATAGGCGAAGGTATTTTCTCAAAATGCCTCCAAAACTCTAATTACTAAGAAGGTACAAAATATCGCATATGCTTTTTATGCAAAATACAATATAGTACAAACTAAAACAACGACAGAAAGCTCTCCAATGTGTGTGAAAAGATTTTGAAGAGCTTTCGAGACATGGCAGGAGATTAAGAAACATGTTTTGAGTTGTATTCTCGTATGCTTCCGAAATCCGTTTATTTAGGCGACATAAAAATACCTAAATATTTTTTAGCCAAGACACAAAAACGCTAGGAACTTAACGGCAAGTCCATAACAACATTGTGCAAAGGGGCATGTTTGGTGCTACAAACTTTGCCACAGCTAATTCTGGACAAGTTGAGGTTGCCACAAAAAAAATTGAGCTTGTGCCATTTGGACCATCTAGATAAAAAATATGTGGCAAGCCAAATATGCAGTTGTGACCAAACATATGCCTAAGGTATTGTGGCACAACTCAACTTAAGTTTGGCAACTTTATATTTACATAAACATTGAAATTTTCAGACATGGGAAGTACATGTCACGTGGCAAGCAAAAACAACAACAAACAATTGCAGCTATACTCTTGGAAGAAATCTATAGTTTGATGCAAAACAATTGTTCTCGTGGAGAAAAGGATCAGTTATGTTGTTTTTCTCGAATGCGAAACATTTTTGTAAATTTCCAGATGGTCTGAGATTTTGACACTCGCTACTATAGTGTACGTCGTGCTGAGTCCGACAGTACGGTTCTCTTTTTTTGGCAAATGCAAAATGCTGGCTGGTTGGATGGTGCTGAGTACTGACTTGCTTTTGTGGCGAGCAACAGCGCTCACAAGTCACAAGTGAGACTGAGATGTTAGTTTTGCTGACAAAACTCTCAAGCAGCGGGCCAATTTGGATGCATCCTTGTAGATTACCGTGGAAGCTATGTTTTTTTTTTCCTTTCTACTGTATAAGCAAGCATGTGATTCATTACGGTTTTTTCAGAACAATGTGCTCGTTACGTTCGAGTACCGGCATGGGTTCGTGCAATTAACTCGTCACTGATCTGACGCCGGCGAGTGGTGGGCTGCAGCTCGTCGCGCGCAGGCGGCTTCCTGGGTGACGCGGCGGGAGGGCGGGCCCAGTCGCTCGCTCGTTCCTTTCCCGCTCGTTGTTTTGTTTCGCTCGTCTCTGCTGGACGCTAGAAAAAACAGACCGCTAGCTCGCCAGCGCTCACGATTCAGGGAAAAAAAATTAGATCCGGTTATCCTAGAATTTGAAAAGTCGTACAAAAAAATGTAAAAAAAACATGAATTTCTAAAAATGTTCATAAATTTAGAAATTCTAGTGGATTTTTAAAAATGTTTGTGAATTTGAAAAAATATTCAAGAATTTTGTAAACGCCCATTAATTTCATAAAAATCATAAATATGAATTTTTGTGCTTTTTTAAAAAATGTGAAATTTGGTAAATATTGATGAATTTGAAAAAAATTCATGGATTTAAAAATGCTCGCATATTTATTTTTTGAAAAATGTTCACAAAAATTAAAAATAAATGTTCATGGATTAAAAAAATGGTATTAGAGAAAACATACAAGAATGCAGAGACACACAAGGAAGAAAAGTTTGTCGAGCACTAAGATTAGAGAACATATTTTGAGTTGTATTGTCCTGCCCTTTCAAAATCTTTTCATTAAGCAACCCCAAATACCTAAATACTCTCTCCGTCCGAAAAAGCTTGTCCCAAACTTATCCCTCAAAATGAATGTATCTAGCACTAACTTGGTGCTAGATACATCCATTTAATTAACAAGTGCTAGATATATCCATTTAAGTGACAAACTTTTTCGGGCGGAGGGAGTATTTTTTAGCTAAAATACAAAAACACCAGGACCTTAAAAGCAATCCCATGACAACACCGTGCCAAGGGGGCATGTTTTTGGTTGCTAACAAACTTTGCCACAACTGATCTTATAGACAAATTAAAATGTCTATTGACAAGATTTCACCTCTGGATATACCAGAACAGTTTGTCTAATTCACATCTAGATGTTTTTTAAGGATGTCACATCTAAGCTCTCACAAATATATAATGAAGCAACAAGAAACAAAAAAAATAGGACAAAAAAATAGACAATAAACAGAGTGGACATCAGCTTAGATGTGACATAACTATATCACATCTAGATGTGTCCTAAACAGACTCATACCAAAAGTGCACTCCGAAACATGGCCTCAGGACTTACCAACGGAAGTACACGGCCCAAGCACAGTAGCACCTTGCCATGCTAATAGGACGCAGGCTGCGGCGGCATGGTTGCTGCCAGGAATAGTTTACAACAGAGACGCTGATTCTAAAAAAAAGGAGCTTACGCTCGCCTGGGAAGCATAAAAGGCACGCCATTCCCCAAATGCTTTGGCCGTTGCTGCTCCGGTGCTCCCCCCTGGGCTGAACGTGAGGGGGAAAAACACAAGAACGGTCAGGATGAACCAAAAACGGTTCAGAACTAGAGGCACGATCGTCTTTGTTGCCCCCGCGTATAGCCGTCGAGGAGCCTTGCGGGGTTCGTACACGACCCGATTAGTTCGTATGCGTATTCGTTTAGTCGTATTCGTATACGGCCGGTGATTCGTTTTCGCATGCAACCGCCCGCGCGTGGGCAGCACGTGTCATGGGAAGTTGCCAAAACTGTCCCATCTTATAATGACGAGGGGAACCACCCCCGGCCGCATCGCCCACCATTTCCCCCCGTCGCATCGTCTCCCTCTTCTCTCCCACCTCGTCGTCTCCCTCTCCCCCTCCCCAACCGCATCCTCTCCATCACCTCCATCGCCATGGCGGACGCAGGAGGCGAGCGCCCCGATTGGGGCGCAGATCTGGTGAAGATGGCGCAGCAGGTTGCGGCGGGCACATTTGTGAGGGGACGTGCCGGCGTCCAGCACGGTGCAGCAGATGTTGCAGATCTGGAGAAGGTGGAGGCGGGCTGGAGTGGCGCAGTCCAGCCAGATGCGCCCGCTCTGGCGAGCTCCGGCGAGGCACAGAAGGTTGAGGCGGGCTCTGGCGAGGCGCACAAGGTGGAGGCCGGCTCTGGCGAGGAGCAGGTGGAGCAGAAGGTAATTTCTTATCCCTTTTAGTTGGTAGTTTTTAGATTCTAGGGTTTTCTCTGCTTTAGATTAGTTGGATGGAGGGTTAGATTAGTTGGATGGGGGGTTTTCTCTGCATTATAGGGTTTTATGTATTTGATTCGTGCAAGAATGGTGGACCACATATGATTATTAGATTAGTTTAGAAGTAGCCGGACTGAGGGATGGGGTACAAAGAAGTTTGGATAGATTCTGTGATTGAATCATCCAGTAGATGGGTTTTTTAATTAGATGTTTAGTTAGTTTTTTTATTGGATTCAATTTTAGCCAGTGATATGTAGATTCTGTGATTGAATCATTCAGTAGATGTAGTAGTTAGGGTTTTTTAATTAGATGTTTAGTTATGTTTTTTTTGTATTGGATTCAATTTTAGCCAGTGATATGTAGATTCTGTGATTGAATCATCCAGTAGATGTAGTAGTTAGGTTTTTTTAATTAGATGTTTAGTTAGGGTTTTGTTGTATTGGATTCATTTATAGCCAGTTATATATAGATTCTGTGATTGAATCATGTAGTAGATGTAGTAGTTAGTGTTTTTAATTAGATGTTTAGTTAGGGTTTTTTGTATTGGATTCATTTATAGCCAGTGATAAATGTAATTAAATTGTGTGACTGAGTGATGTAGTAGAAGTAAGAGTTAGGATTTTTCTAATTACATGTATGATTTAGGGTTATTTGTACTGGATTCATTTATATCCAATGATATATGTAAGTAAACTTTGTGATTCAATGATCCAGTGGATCTAGGAGTTAGTGTTTTTAATTAGATGTTGGAGTTAGGGTATTTTAATTATATGTAGGAGTTAGGCTTCACCATTTGTTCAACCTTTAAATGCATACCAAGGCTCTTTAAGTTTCAGTTTGTACAAATTTTATAATGAACTTACAAGAAAATATGGATACATTTGCAGAAGGGTGGCCTCAAAAACATGAACATGGCCTTGAAATATTGTTGTTGTACAAAATTTTATAAACCAAATGTTGTAGGCAGGCCTATTGTCCAGCCTCATAAAATTAACCTGGCCAGAGATTTTCCTCTTACTTATGATGATTTACAAAAATATGCAGCTGGGATGTCATCATTGTATAATTATGAAGTGAATATTCCGAGGCAGCATCCTAGCAAAAAAATACACTATCTTTTTTCATTAAGTATTGTGGGGGAAATTGCCTCAAAAGAAAAGTGTTGGGTTAATCCAAGGAATGTTAAGAATCCATCTTGGATTTTCATTAGCATATATGAAGGAAAGCACTTATTTGTTGATTGATTGCTTAGATTATGTATTTATAAGGAAAGCATTTATTTGTATGTACATATCAATGAACTTGTATATTGATAACCCTACTGTTTAGTATCTATATAGCTTAATATATAGTCTATGAATAAGTTGTTGAAATGTACATACCATGTGTAACCAATGCACTTTTTCAATATAGTTTGGAGCTTTCGTTCATTATGCAAAAGCAAATTGTTTAGGTAGCTTTATCTATTTATCTGTAGGTTTCATATTAAATTGTTTTTGCATTGGAAAATATATTGGCAATATTGGTCCCTTGCAACATACCTTTGTAGTTCACCTTCACAATTTTGTTCGTAATGACATTCTTTGAACTGCAATTCAATTCCTTGTAATTGATGTGCTTAATTACTTGACAATATAGCAGAATGATGATCTTGAGGGCAAGAAGAGGAAGTTTGACATGACTGGGTTCGACCCATATGCTAGTGATGATGAGCCGTACGAGGTAAGGCCTAGTTGAAATGTTATTTGTGCATTGAGTTAGTCTTACATGTTTATAGTATTTGAATGCATAATGTATTAATGTTATTCATTAATGTGTGCAATATGATTCTGGAGATGATGTGGACGAGGGGAACGTCAAGTCATTCGAAGAGAAGCTGGTGGAGAAGATCAGGGCCCAGGGATCTGGCAGTTACCACAACCCGAAGACGGACAAGTTCTGCTGCTGTTAAGGCATGTTTCTCTCTAAGTAGTTTTGGTGATTGATGACAACATCATTGCAGACTAAACATGTGCGTTGAGTATTTCAGAGGTTCATCCTTTGGCACGAGACGATTCCCTCCCCTCGGAGTTTGAAGCAAAGACGGTGTAGCCCTTTCGATTCAGTTTTGGTGGACCTGTGTCGTAGGAGTCACCGTACTATCAAGAGGGGGTCCGCATTGGTTAGGCTAGGGTGGAATCAACACGTACACATCCCCTTCACACCCTCCGAGCTTTCCACTTCGTTGAAGGGTCCCTTGCTGCCTTCTCCCTGAGGTCTGGTCCCAGCGGTAGTACCACGAACCCCAGCGGTAGTACCGCTCGAGAGTTACAAGCGGTAGTACCGCTCCACAGCGGTAGCACCGCTTGGAACTCTCAGCCGTAGTACCGTTGTGGCTCCATGCTCCTACCGCCTCGACTCGAGGGTTCTCCTCTCGTGTCGGGTTTTGCGGCACTAGCTGCGGCAGTAGAGGCGGTAGTACCGCTTATAGGCGGTAGTACCGCCCTTACCACTGCGGTAGTACCGCGCTGGGTCCAGGACCTGCTTTGCTTCTCGCTCTCTTCTCACTGTGCGGCAGTACCGCTGGCCACAGTGGTAGTACCGCCCCCAGCGGTAGTACCGCCCTGTGCGGGGCTGAGCGGGGGTAACGGTTGGATTGTCTCCCCCCTTATAAAAGGAGGTCTTCTTCTCCAAGTTGACTTCACCTCTTTTCCCCAAGCTCCATTGTTGCTCCAAAAGCTCATTTTCGCCCGATATCTCTCCCTAGCCAATCAAACTTGTTGATTTTCTAGGGATTGGTTGAGAAGGCTCAGATCTACACTTCCACCAAGAGAAATTTGATTCCCCCCACTCATCCCTTGCGGATCTTGTTACTCTTTGGTGTTTGAGCACCCTAGATGGTTGAGGTCACCTCGGAGCCATATTCCATTGTGGTGAAGCTCCGTGGTTTCGTTGGGAGCCTCCAATTCGGTTGTGGAGAGTGCCCCAAATTTGTTTATAAAGGTCTGGTCGCCGCCTCCAAGGGCACCAATAGTGGATTCACGACATCTCGCATTGTGTGAGGGCGTGAGGAGAATACGGTGGCCCTAGTGGCTTCTTGGGGAGCATTGTGCCTCCACACCGCTCCAATGGAGACGTACTTCCCCTCAAAAGGAAGGAACTTCGGTAACACATCCTCGTCTCCACCGGCTCCACTCTTGGTTATTTCGTGCCTTTACTTGTACAAGCTTATTTGTGTTGTATCCTTAGCTTGCTTGTGTAATTATTGTCGTTGCATCATATAGGTTGCTCACCTAGTTTCATATCTAGACAACCTACTTTGATGCAAAGTTTAAATTGGTAAAGAAAAGCTAAAAATTGTTAGTTGCCTATTCACCCCCTCTAGTCAACTATATCGATCCTTTCAATTGGTATCAGAGCCTCGACTCTTTATTAAGGACTTTGCCGTCTGAAGAGTATGGTTGACACCGTAGATGGTGGTGAGGAGCACTCCGGTGTGAATCCAATCTCGTCTACGGCCGATGGGGGAACCGCGGTCTCTTGTGAGGAATTCAATGTGGCTTTGGACACATTGAAAACCTCCATGACAACCGAGGTTGAAAGCATGTTTAACAAATTCATTGAAGGGCTTAAACTATCCACCGCACCGATGAAAGTGGGTGATCCCACTAACAAGGTGACGGATGCTAACTCCAACAAGGGGGAAGCTACTAGTGAAAAGGCTCCTTCTTCTAGTGGTAAAAATGGCACCGACATCTTTGCCCATGTGGAACCTCCACTTGTTTATGGGGGACCGATTCCTTCCACTCATTTGAATCATGCCGGTCCTCCCCCTAAGATTGTAAAAAATGAGGACTTTGATTCTTGGGTCTATCGGTTTAAGCGTCATTTAAATCATGTGTATACTAATCTTTGGAGAATCACTGAAGAAGGTTTCCATCCGCATGACCGAAGCAACTTCACTCCTAGAGAAGCCGCGGACAATCAATTCAATGAGAATTCTCTCTTCATCATCCAAGATGCAATTCCACCCGAAGATCTTCCTCACCTCCGGCCCTACGCGATGGCCAAAGATGCTTGGTACCAAGTTGTTTCCTCTACAGGGGAAGCGCAAGCATTCAACTCTCCAACTATGAAGTGGTGCAAAATGAAGCCAATGAGTTTGCAATGAAAGAATATGAAGAACCTCGTGAGCTTTATCGGAGAGTGACCAAACTTGCGGTCTCACTCCGAGATCATGGGAGCAAGGACACGGATGACAATTGGATCAAGCGCAAATTTCTCAAGGCAATGATGCCTTACCACAAGGCCATGTCCTCCGTCATTCGTCAAAGGCCGGACTTCCACACCTTGTCCTCAAGTGAAGTGTTGGATGAGTTTGTGGCTATGAGCATCTTGGACAAGACCGCCGACAATGCGGTGCTACGTTCTCAAAGAGCAAAGGAGCCCAACCTTGCTTTAAAATCCAAGGTTAGTGTGGAAGAAGAGGATGAATAGGAAGAAGAGGAGAGCAACCCCGAAGATACCAAGTATGCCTATCATGAACACATGGCTCTTGCTTCAAGGCAATTTTGGAGCAAGAAGAACTCAAGGCCCAACTTCAACAAGAACAACTCAAGTGGCACGAAGGTCAAGCAACGTGTGAGGACTTGCTATAATTGTGGAAATGTAAGCCATTTTGTTGCGGAATGTCCTTATGAGAAGAGGGAAAACAATGGTGGCAAGCTCATCCGAAAGGACAAGGCCAAGTCTTTCCCTAACAAGAGCAACTTCACCAAGAAGACTCCTCCCAAGGCGTTGGTGGTACAAGAAGAGTACAATGAGGATGATGATGATGATGAAGATGGTGGGTCGGTTGCCATGGCCTCCGTTGCCATTGCAACAACTCCACGGGTGTCTCTCTTTGACTCACCCAATTAGAACATCACCGCCAAGTGCCTCATGGCTAAAGCCACCAACAAGGTAACCCCCAACATCAAAACTACCATCATTAATAATCCCTCTTTGACGGATTGCATTGATGAACATGAGGGGTCTAATGTGGAGGAGAATGAGTTTGAGTCTTTTATGAGCAAACTCAAGGGTAAATCCAAGAAGCACTTCGTTGCTCTCTTGGAACAACTTGGTGAAGCCAATGACATGATCGAGGCTCACGAAGAGACCATCTCTAGGATGGAGGGGCATAGTCGTGACTATGCCGATGAGATATCGGATCTCTCTAACGCTCTTGAGGAAGAGCATGGTCATCGTTTGGCTCTTGAGGAGTCATACAACGATGATCATGCTAAATTAAAGAAAGATCTTGATCATGCTCTTGTTGTATCTCATGCGCTAAATTCCGAGAAGGCCAAACTTGGGGTTGATCTTGCTAGACTCAAGGAGGAGTTTGATATACTTGACAAGGCTCACAAGGTCTTGAAAGGTGTTCATGCTAGCCTCAAGGAGTCTCATGATCAACTCCAAGTGAAGCTAACCAAGGAGAAAGCCACTTTTCCTCATATGGTTTTAATTGATAATGCAAATGCTACTAACCCTTGTTGTGAGCATGTGCATATTGTTGAGGAGAATGCTAAGTTGAAGGAGCAACTTGAGAAAGGCCTTGTGTCGTGCATACAAGGTGAGAAGAACCTCAACAACCTTTTGAGCAATCAAAAGGAAGTTGTGTCCAAGGAGGGGATTGGGTTCGCACCCATGCCCAAGAACAAGAAGAAGAATGACAAGACCAAACGACCTCCCCCTCTCAAGCAAACCTTTGTGAAGAAGGGAGAGGGTGCTTCCAAGGAGAAGAAGAACAATGTGAAGGGTGGTGGTGTCAAGAAGGGCAATGCCACCCCTTCCAACAAAGCCGGCGACTTTAACCCTTCTTATGTGTTGTGCCGTGCTAATGATGGGCATGTTTATGCCAAATTTGTTGGTTCTCCTTATGAGTACATTGAATGGTATATTTGGGTTCCTAAGACCCTTGTCACTAACATCAAAGGACCCATTACAAAATGGGTACCTAAAACCAAGCATTGATCTCTTGTAGGTGTTTGCTTCCAGTGGGGGATCATGGTTGCTCGATAGTGGAGCCACTAATCATATGACCGGAAGCAAGGACTTGGTGGTGGACGTTCACAAGATTCCATCTATGCCCACCAATGTCGAGTGGGGTGATGCCTCGTCCTCTAAGGTATTGGGGCTTGGCAAGGTTGTCATTTCTCATGATCTCACGATCGAGAAGGTCATGCTTGTTGAGTCCCTTGCATAGAATTTACTTTCCGTTCGTCAAATTGCACTCATGGGCTTTGCCACTTTCTTTGATATTGATACAGTGGCCCTCTTGCGGAGCAAGACTCTTAAAGTAGCCTTTGTTGGGCATGTCGAGAACGGTCTCTATGTGATTAAATTTTCGGAGCGACCCACTAAGACCGCGACATGTCTAATGGTTAAAGTTGACGTGGGATGGCTTTGGAATCGCCGTTTAGCCCATGTTAATATGAGATCTTTGCAAAGTCTTCTCAAGGGGGACCATGTCCGTGGACTAACAAATGTTAGTTTTGCTAAAGATCGTGCTTGCAGTGCTTGTATCGAAGGAAAGCTTCATGAAAAGGCTCACCCTCCCACGACTACCATCTACTCGAAGAGGCCTTTGGAGCTCCTTCACTTGGATCCTTTTGGACCTCCATCCTTTGATAGGCTTGGGGGTAGAAAGTATTGCTTGGTGATTGTGGATGGTTATTCAAGATACACGTGGGTATACTTCTTCAAGAGGAAGAGCGAGACCTAACAAACCGTCATTGACTTTGCAAATGAAGCCCAACGACAACACAATGCAAAGATCTTGACAATAAGAAGCGACAATGGCGCCGAGTTCAAGAACTACACCTTGGATGAGTTCCTTAGTGATGAGGGGATCAAGCATCAATATTCCGCACCATACACCCCTCAACAAAATGGTGTAGCGGAGAGGAAGAACCGGATGTTGATGGATGCGGCAAGAACCATGATGGCGGAGTTCAAGTCTCCATACAACTTTTGGGCCGAAGCCATCAACACCGCTTGTCATGCATCCAATCGGCTCTACCTCCGCAAGGGCTTGAACAAGACTCCTTATGAGATACTCACTGATGAGGTTAGATACCTAGGGCAGGGTTATAGGCCTGACCTAGATACCCGCCCTAAGGACATTACCCTAAAGCCATCAGCATAAGAGGGATATCTTCATTCACTCGACATGAGACATTCCACTCGGAAGGATCGAAGCACTCGATCGCACCAGACGACACTCGACGTGAAGAAGATTAAAGGCCACTCTACAGCAACGGCCGAATATTTACTCTGTAGTTTTAAAGATCATTTATAGTCCTTTATAGCTAGCGTTACCAATAACGCCATGTTTTAACGTACATTGAACCCTTGACGTCGTGGGATGGCTGGGGTCCTGGCGCACTCTATATAAGCCACCCCCCTCCTCTGGCACAAGGGCTCGCACCCCCCTGTAACACACATATTCATATTCCAGTCGACCGCCTCTGGGCTCCAAGACGTAGGGCTGTTACTTCCTCAGAGAAGGGCCTGAACTCATAAAACACTTGTCAACAACTTCACCGTAGCTAGAACCTGCCTCTCCATCACCTACCCCCTTTCTACTGTCAGCATTAGTACCACGACAGTTGGCTCCCACCGTGAGGCAGGTGTTTTAGCGTTTTTCCGATGAAAGTTGCATTTTCTCCGACTCCCATCATCATGGTTTCCGGTGGAGGTTTGGCCGAGGGGCGCGAGATCCATCTCGGAGCGCTCAGCTTTGTCGCCGACGACTCCGCTTGGCTCCAGGAGGCACCACTCGACGTCGACGCGCTCCCCGTCCGCGGGCTACGCATTTTCGCGCGTGCGTCCGTGGCGTTCTTCTCCGTCAGCCGTCGACTCAGTATCGGTCGGCTCCTGTGGCTTCCTCGCTCCCCGCTACCCGCTAGCGCAAGCGTTCTGGTCGGTCGCGGCTCCAGCGGTGGGTGAGGCACGCAGCGGCTCGCCAGTCGGCCGCCCCACAGGTCGCGGCAATTGAGCCCGACAAAAATCTTTACGGCCTGTTCGACTGGCTCCGTCGAGACCGCATCCGAGTGCGGGTGACCCCGCGGCAGAAGTCCTGATGGTCGACGGACCACGCAGTCCTCCAGGCTTCGACCGCAATGATGGCGGAAACGGTGGCGGCGATCCGTCGCGTGTTCATGAAGAATACCACCCCGAGTCTCTTTCTTCACGGCGGAGAGAAGAGCACCGTCGCCGCAACATGGATGCACTTCACACTCCAATCATTGGAGAGACCCCCGAGGCCCTGGCCTTGGAGGAAGCGCGCCTGGCCAACCTGGTCGAGCTCACTCGACTGGAGAACCTCTAGCACGCGCTGGACGAACGTGCTCGGGAGCGACGTCCGGAATCCAGTCGTCGACAACTTTTTCCACCGCCAACTCAGGTATACCGAACCCCAATTCAGAATCTTGCAGCAGCAGCCCGAATAGTGGAGTCGATCCAACCTTCCCAATCGGAGGCTGGTAGAGGCTTAGTGCAGATCAGAGATTTGCTCCGGGCAGCTGGGGAGTTGAACACAGCAGTGTCCCAGTCACGTAATAGGATCCACAGTGAGTCTGCAAGAGCAGACATGGTTCAGTCGGCCCATAGCCCAAGATCGCCCTTGCGGCGTGAGGGACGTGGAGACCGGCGAGATCGGTACAGATATCATGAGCAGTCAGATTACCGAGTCCCTGATGATCGGCGTCGAGTGCCCACCCCTCCTCCGAGGAGCGGGTCTTATGCGCCTCGGCAGCATGATGACAGACGTCCTCCCAGTGGTGGACGAAGGATTCCAGTCGACCCCAGGGGGCCAGGTTTTGATGCGAGATCCATTCTCGTTCAAGGTCTGGTGGACAGGAACAAAGCATACAGGGAAGGCCCTGCCAGAGATCACCCGACTGGAAGCAGAGTGCATGTTTCTGGTCCCGAGTGCTTCAGTAGAGCCATCAGAGCAGCAGTGATTCCTCCCAACTTCAGGTTGGCGACTAGAGTCAGTAAGTTTACCGGATCGTCCAAGCCCGACACTTGGCTTGAGGATTACCGAGTGGCTGTGCAGATTGGTGGAGGAAATGATGATGTAGCTATGAAACACCTTCCTTTGATGTTGGAAGGCTCAGCCAGGGCGTGGTTGAATCAGCTGGCACCTGGCAGCATAGACAGTTGGGAAGAATTGGCCCGAGTGTTTGTCAGAACCTTCGAGGGCACATGCAAATGACCGGCGGGCTTGACAGAATTACAGTCCTGTGTACAAAAGTCAGGTGAAACCTTGAGGGACTATATCCAGAGGTGGATCACTTTGAACCACACGGTGGAAGGAGTGTCAGATCACCAGGCAGTTTGCGCCTTCAAAGAGGGCGTCAAGTACAGAGAGCTGAACCTGAAGTTTGGTCGGACTAGGGACATGTCCCTTAGTCGAATGATGGAAATTGCCACCAAATATGCTAACGGCGAAGAGGAAGACCGACTCCGGAGCGGCAAGCATAAAACAGTCGCCCAAGATGCCGGAGGAGGAAACTCCAGTCGGAAGCAAAAGTGGAAGGCCGAACCAGCAGCTCCTGGGGAAGCCTTGGCAGTGACCCAAGGAAAGTTCAAGGGGAAGCCCAAAGGGCCATGGAACCCCAAAAAACTAAAGGATCAAGATGGAAACGATGTATTGGATTTACCATGCCATATTCATACCAAGAAAGATGAAGAGGGTAATTTCATTTACCCAAAGCATACCACTCGACAGTGTCGGCTCCTGATCCAGCAGTTTCGTGATAAACAACCCAAAGAGAAGGAGAAAGAGTCGGACAAGGGTGATGACAAGGATGAAGATGATGATGGTTTTCCCAATGTCAATTCCACTCTGATGATTTTTGCTGATGTCGAAAGCAAAAGTCGACTGAAAGTAATAAACAGAGAAGTGAACATGGTTGCTCCGGCAACACCGAGCTATCTGAAGTGGTCTCAGACCGCCATTACATTCGACCAGTCTGATCATCCAGCGCACATTGCCACCCCCGGGAGGCAGGCGTTGGTGGTCGACCCAGTGGTTGAAGGCACCCGACTGACTAAGGTGCTGATGGATGGTGGTAGCGGCCTGAATATCCTGTACGTGGAGACCTTGAAGGGGATGGGCATTCCGATGTCCAAACTTAGCACGAGCAATATGAGCTTTCATGGAGTTATCCCTGGCAAGAAGGCCAAATCACTCGGCCAAATTGCACTTGATGTGGTTTTCGGTGATTCCAAGAATTACCGGAAAGAGAAGTTGACTTTTGAAGTCGTGGATTTCCAGAGTGCCTATCATGCTATCTTGGGCAGGCCCGCATATGCACGTTTCATGGCTCGACCGTGTTACGTATACCTCAAGATGAAGATGCCTGGTCCTAAGGGGGTGATCACTGTCACTGGCAATCGACAGAAGGCGGAGGAGTGCTTCTAGAAGGGCTCAAGGATCGCTGATGCGCAGATGGCAGTTGTAGAGTTGCAAGAGTATCAGAAGAATGCAGATCCGAGTGATTTGTTACGATCCAAGAAGCCGGCAACCGACTCTGCATTTCAGTCTTCCGGTGAAACCAAGCCGGTTCATATTCATCTGACTGACCCTGAGGCTGCCCCGACTCACATTTCAACCACCCTTGACAGCAAATAGGAAGAAGCGCTCATCCAGTTCCTCCATGAGAACTGGGACATCTTCGCATGGAAGCCTGCTGACATGCCGAGTGTGCCCAGGGGACTGGCTCTGCACCGTTTGCGAGTCGACCCAAAAGTGAAGCCAGTCAAGGAACATCTTCGTCGGTCCGCCGTACAGAAGAGGAAAGCCATTGGTGAAGAGGTGGCTCGGCTCTTGGCAGCTGAGTTCATCAGAGAGATTTACCACTCCGAGTGGCTCGCCAATGTAGTCATGGTCCCCAAGAAGGACGATTCACTCCACATGTGTATTGACTTCAAGCATATCAATCGGGCCTGCCCGAAAGATCATTTTCCTCTCCCCCGTATCGACCAAATTGTCGACTCGACTGCGGGGTGTGAGAGATTGTCCTTTCCGGACACCTATTCCAGGTACCATCAGATCCGACTGTATGGGCCCGATGAGATAAAAACGGCTTTCATTACGCCATTCGGATGCTTCTGTTATGTCACCATGCCATTCGGCCTGAACAATGCGGGAGCCACATTCATGAGGATGATTCAGAAGTGCTTGCTCACTCAAATCAGTCGGAATGTAGAGGCATACATGGATGACATCGTTGTCAAGTCACGAAAGGGTTCCGACCTGCTGGCTGACCTCGCAGAAACTTTTGCAAATCTCAGAAAGTATGATATTAAGCTCAATCCAGCAAAGTGCACATTTGGAGTCCCTGGCGGAAAGTTGCTCGGTTTCCTCGTTTCCGAACGAGGGATCGACGCTAACCTAGAGAAAGTTGGTGTCATACTCCGAATGAAACGCCCTATGCGTGTGCATGATGTCCAAAAGTTGACTGGATGTTTGGCCGCTCTAAGTCGATTCATTTCTCGCCTTGGTGAGAAGGCGCTTCCTCTTTACCGACTGATGAAGAAGGCTGACAAGTTCGAGTGGACTGATGAAGCTGAAGCAGCGTTTGCAGAGCTCAAAGCCCAGCTTTCCACCCAGCCGGTGCTAGTTGCCCCAATCAGCAAAGAACCCTTACTGCTTTACATTGCAGCCACTGGACAAGTTGTTAGTACTGTGCTCACGGTCGAGCGAGATGAAGAAGGAAAGGCATACAAAGTTCAGCGCCCAGTGTACTACCTCTCTGAAGTTTTGACCCCATCAAAGCAAAGATATCCACACTATCAGAAGCTTGTGTATGGGATATACATGACCACGAAGAAGGTTGCTCATTATTTCTCTGATCATTCCATTACAGTCGTCAGCGACGCACCACTGTCGGAGATCCTGAATAATAGAGATGCAACTGGTCGAGTGGCAAAATGGGCGATTGAACTCCTTCCCTTAGGCATTGAGTTTGAAGCAAAGAAAGCAATCAAGTCCCAAGCAATAGCAGATTTCTTGGCCGAGTGGATCGAACAGAAATTGCCGACTCAAGTTCACTCGGAGCACTGGATCATGTTTTTTGACGGCTCCAAGATGCTGAATGGTTCCGATGCTGGGGTAGTATTGGTATCCCCCCGAGGAGACAAACTCAGCTATGTTCTTCAGATTCACTTTGATTCTTCTAACAATGAAGCTGAATACGAAGCACTTCTATATGGGTTGCGTATGGCCATTTCACTCGGGGTCCGCCACCTCATGGTCTACGGCGACTCAGATTTAGTCGTCAATCAAGTGATGAAGGAATGGGACGTCAGAAGCCCAACCATGACTGGCTATTGCAATACAGTAAGAAAGCTAGAGAAGAAGTTTGAAGGGTTGGAACTCCATCACATACCCCGATTGAAAAATCAAGCAGCCGATGATCTGGCAAAGATAGGTTCCAAGAGGGGAGCCATTCCCAGCAATGTGTTCTTTGAACATATACATACACCTTCAGTACAAGAAGATCCCTTCACTGAAGAGCCCCCACAACCGAAGAGTGCCACAGATCCGACTGAAGTAGAAGTTCCCGCCGTGGTCGACTTGATCATGGAGGTTTTGGTTATCACTCCCGACTGGACGGTACCGTATATAGCATACATTCTCAGGAAAGAACTCCTAGAAGATGAGGAAGAAGCTAGGAAGATCGTCCGTCGATCCAAAGCTTTTACAGTAATCAAAGGGCAGTTGTTCAGAGAGAGTGCGACTGGAGTCTGTCAGAAGTGTATAACGCCAGAAGAAGGTCGAGTGATCCTCAACGATATCCACTCGGGGACCTGTGGTCACCATGCGTCCTCTCGGACCATAGTGGCCAAAGCATACCGAGCCGGTTTTTACTGGCCACGAGCAAATGAGATGGCGAAGGAAATAGTCGACAAGTGTGAAGGATGCCAGTTTTACTCCAACATGTCTCACAAGCCCGCGTCAGCCTTGAAAACCATTCCACTCGTCTGGCCTTTCGTAGTCTGGGGTTTGGATATGGTTGGACCTCTCAGGACTGGAAAAAGCGGCTTTACTCATGTGCTTGTGGCAGTCGACAAACTCGCTAAATGGATTGAGGCCAAGCCTATCAAGAACCTTGAAGCCAGCACTGCTGTTACCTTCATCAGAGAGCTAACGTTTAGATATGGTGTTCCTCACAGCATCATCACGGACAATGCATCGAACTTCGATTCTGATGAGTTCAGAGCTTTCTGTGCTTCGGAAGGAACTCGAGTCGACTATGCCTCAGTCGCCCATCCCCAGTCGAATGGACAAGCAGAAAGAGCAAATGGATTGATTCTTAAAGGCCTGAAACCCCGACTGATACGTGACCTCAAGCATGCGGCGGGAGCATGGGTCGATGAACTTCCATCAGTGCTATGGGGTCTGAGAACAACTCCAAATCGGTCGACTAGTCGAACTCCGTTCTTCCTGGTCTATGGGGCTGAAGCTGTGCTCCCGAGTGACTTGCTCCACAATGCTCCCCGAGTCGAGCTTTTCTCAGAAAACGAAGCAGAGCAAGTACGACAAGATGCAGTTGACCTCTTGGAAGAGGAAAGAGAGATGGCCCTGATCCGATCGACCATCTATCAGCAAGACCTACGTCAATTCCACGCCAAGAACGTGAGAGGTCGAGCCTTTCAAGAGGGAGATTTGGTTCTCCGAGTAGACCAACAGAAGCCACACAAGCTGGCTCCTTCCTGGGAAGGTCCCTTCATTGTCACCAGAGTGCTCCACAACGGAGCATACCATCTGTACAATGTCGAACACAAAAGAGATGAGCCCCGGGCTTGGAATGCGGAGCTGCTCCGCCCCTTCTATACTTAAGAATTCAGTCGGTCGAGATGTAATAAAAGATGCATTTTGTCGTTTCGATTATCAAAGACAAGAGCTTTTCGGTATATAAAAATGTTTGTTGTTGCTTATATTTGTGTCTAAAAATCCCCCAGTGGGTGACTTAGCCGCGAATCCGTTTCGCCTAAGTTTCCAAAATCTTACCGAGTGGAGGGCCAGCCTCCCACTCGGGAGCTTAGTCGCGAATCCGATTCGCCTAAGTTTCAAAAAAAAAATCCTACCGAGTGGTGAGCAAGCCTCTCACTCGGGGGCTTAGCTGCAGTCCAGAACTCGCCTAAGTTACAAAAATCCTATCGAGTGGTGAGCAAGCCTCTCACTCGGGGGCTTAGCTGCAGTCCAGAACCCGCCTAAGATACAAAAATCCCACCGAGTGAAGAGCAAGCCTCTCACTCGGGGGCTTAGCTGCAGTCCAGAACTCGCCTAAGTTAAAAAAAATCCTACCGAGTGGTGAGCAAGCCTCTCACTCGGGGGCTTAGCTGCAGTCCAAAACTCTCCTAAGTTATAAAAATCCTACCGAGTGGTGAGCAAGCCTCTCACTCGGGGGCTTAGCTGCAGTCCAGTACTCGCCTAAGATACAAAAATTCTACCCAGTGGTGAGCAAGCCTCTCACTCGGGGGCTTAGCTGCAGACCAGTACTCGCCTAAGATACAAAAATCCTACCGAGTGGTGAGCAACCCTCTCAATCGGGGGCTTAGCTGCAGTATAGAACTCGCCTAAGTTATAAAAATCCTACCGAGTGGTGAGCAACCCTCTCACTTGGGGGCTTAGCTGCAGTCCAGAACTCGCCTAAGATACAAAAATCCCACCGAGTCAAGAGCAAGCCTCTCACTCGGGGGCTTAGCTGCAGTCCAGAACTCGCCTAAGTTACAAAAATCCTACCGAGCGGTGAGCAAGCCTCTCACTCGGGGGCTTAACTACAGTCCAGAACTCGCCTAAGTTATAAAAATCCTACCGAGTGGTGAGCAAGCCTCTCACTCGGGGGCTTAGCTGCAGTCCAGTACTCGCCTAAGATACAAAAATCCTACCGAGTGGTGAGCAAGCCTCTCACTCGGGGGCTTAGCTGCAGTCCAGTACTCGCCTAAGATACAAAAATCCTATCGAGTGGTGAGCAACCCTCTCATTCGGGGGCTTAGCTGCAGTCCAGAACTCGCCTAAGTTATAAAAATCCTACCGAGTGGTGAGCAACCCTCTCACTCGGGGGCTTAGCTGCAGTCCAGTACTCGCTTAAGTTACAAAAATCCCACCGAGTGAAGAGCAACCCTCTCACTCGGGGGCTTAGCTGCAGTCCAGAACTCGCCTAAGTTACAGAAATCCCACTGAGTGAAGAGCAACCCTCTCACTCGGGGGCTTAGCTGCAGTCCAGTGCTCGCCTAAGGAAAAAAATACAGTTCGAGTAAGATCCGATCTGCTCTTCTGGCAACAAGTACAACATGCACTCCATCCTTATCCGCAAGGACGACGAGGTGCAGGTCGACTGCGACCTTCTCCTCTGAGCTGCGCCACAAGTACAACGTGCGCCCCATCCTTATCTGCAAGGACGACGAGGTGCAGGTCGACTGCAACCTTCTCCTCTGAGCTGCGCCACAAGTACAACGTGCGCCCCATCCTTATCCGCAAGGACAACGAGGTGCACGTCGACTGCGACCTTCTCCTCTGAGCTGCGCCACAAGTACAACGTGCGCCCCATCCTTATCCTTAAGGACGACGAGGTGCAGGTCGACTGCGACCTTCTCCTCTGAGCTGCACCACAAGTACAACATGCGCCCCATCCTTATCCGCAAGGACGACGAGGTGCAAGTCGACTGGAATCTTCTCCTCAGAGCTGCATCTCAAGTTAATAATAATCCAGGTGAAGAACAAGTTCCACTCTGAGAACAAAACACAAGTAAGTTTGGAAATAAACCAAGTTCGGATACGTCTTAAGGTGTTCCCACCCATAGACAAAAGTACTCGGGCTCCAAGCCCAAAAGAGTTTTAAGGTTACAGGATCACTCGACATTCCGAGGCGAATTTAAGGAAAAGTACTCAGACCCAAGCCCGAAAGAGTTTCACGGTTACAAAATCACTCGGCATTCCGAGGCAAATTTGAAGCACGACATGAAGTTTTTCACTCCTCAGCAGGAGGGCTGGCAGGCTTAACGAACTCACCTAAGTCAATTCTGTCTGCAATCCGAGTGGCTGCGTCGATGAAGGTCTCCAGGAAGGACTGGAAGTTGAGCTTCTTGGTGTTGGCAACTTGGAGCGCTGCGAGCTTCTCTTCCTTCACGTCCTTGCAATGGACCCGGACCAGAGACAAGGCTACATCAGCTCCGCAACGGGCAGAAGATTTCTTCCACTCTAGCACTCGGTCCGGAATTTGGTTGAGTCGGACCATCAAGGACTCCAAATCATTCTGAAGAGTAGTTTTGGGCCAGAGAGCAGTGTCGACTCGGGAAACCGCCACTTTCAGTCGGGCGATATAGTCAGTTACGCTTGACAGACGGGATTCCAGTCGGAGCACGTGCATGGCAGCTTCATCTTTGATGGGGGAATTGATGGGGTCCAAGTTCGTCTCGACCCGCCCAGTCTCCTCTTCGAAGTTCGGGCAGAATTCTGTGTGCGGAAACGGAAAGTGAGTCGACGGTGGCATGACGAACCGACAACGATAAAGCAATCGAAAAGGGAATACCTTCAAGCATGAGGGACAGTTTTTGGGCGAGCCCTCCCAGATAGACCTCCAGCTCCTTCCTCTTCTGTGCCTACTCGCTGGTTTTATCTGTCAGGGCATCCTTGTCCTTCTTCAGTCGAGTGGATTCCTTGTTAGCTTCCTCAAACGCAGCCTTCAACTTGGCGTTTTCCTCTTCAAGCTTGCCGACTGAAGCCAGCTTCTCTTCAGCAAGTTTTGTCTTCACAAGTGCTGCTTTCTGTGCCTCAGCCAGGTCACGGTCCTTTTTCTCCAGAGCTTCCTTCATTTTTTCTGCAAGAGGCGACAGTCGAGTCAGAACAAGAGATGGGGAGACAAGACAAAGACAGGAAACCAAATTCTCACCAAACGTACCAGCTGCTCCATCTTGGGCCTTCTTCAGATGCTCTTGAGCAAGCTTCAGGTCCAGATTGAGCTGGATTTGCTTCTTCTCCAGCTTGGCGTAGCGAGCCCCGAGCTCACAGGATTTCTGCAAAAACGAGCAGTCAGTCGACGAGCTTACAATTTAATTGCTTCTGAGCAATAATGGATAGTTTCAACAGTTCTAAGACTACTGCTAAATCAAACATCCAACAGTAGTCTCGGGGACTACACCCAGTGGGTGCACTTAGCGTGCCCCCACTGGTATGATTTCCACTCGGCAAGGTCCGCCCAGACCAAGTAAAAAAAAAGAGACAGAAGAGTCAAACAGTTTTCAGACCGTAGTCGACTGCCCGCAGTCGACCACGGTCTCGGGGACTACACCTAGTGGGTGCACTTAGCGTGCCCCCACCGGTTCAAGTACCACTCGGCATGGTCCATCCAGGCCGAGCGAAGAGTTTAGCTGCTCAGACCATAGTCGACTGCCCGCAGTCAACCATAGTCTCGGGGACTACACCCAGTGGGTGCACTCAGCGTGCCCCCACTGGAAGTTCAGTCGATTCAATTAGGTCGACTCAAGATAAAGGATTGCTCAAAGACAAATCAGAAACACCCAGTGGGTGTACAGACCCGAAACATAGACAAATGAAAAGAGGTTTGGAAAGAGTTTTCAGATACCATATCCTAACAGAACAAGCCGAGGAGTCGGAAAAGCATCAACTAACCTGGACATTGCTCTGAAGAGCTGAACTGGCGTCATAGGCAGCCTGGCTAGCCTCCCGAACTACCTTCATCTGCTCCATCATAAGACCCGCCTGGCGTATAGCCTCTTTGGCAGCCCCCACTTGATCCTCCGGGACATGGTGCGCGGCGAAGAGCGAAGGAGTTTCAGTCGAAGGCGGCGCAGTCGACGATGAAGGCTGGGCACTCGCCAAAGGATCAGCAAAGGTGACCGCAGGTCGAGTGATGTTGCCTCCCTCCTGGGCCGCCGACTCCGCCACGGGCGTCGACTGAAGCACCTTCCCCGCTGGCGCCTTCCTGTTCCTCCGAGTGATCAGAGGCGTTTCATCGTCGTCGTCTGGGAGGTAGATAACTATAACGCCCACGATGCGGCTATATCTCCCACGTGTCGAGGCACGACTTAGAGGCATAACCGCATTGTGGTTTTGTCACAAGAAGGGTCATCTTCACACAATCCCATGTAATGAACAAGAAAGGGATAAAGAGTTGGCTTACAATCGCCACTTCACACAATACATAAATAAATCATACATCATTCAGAGATACACACATAGGTCCGACTACGGAACCAAAAGAAAAGAAGACAACCCAACTGCTAGATCCCCGATCGTCCCAACTGGGCACCACTATTGATCAATAAGAAAAGAAACAACACAACGGACAAGATCTTCATCGGGCTCCCACTTGAGTTCGGTTGCGTCACCTGCACTGGCATCGTCGGCACCTGCACCTGTTTGGGAAGTATCTATGAGTCACGAGGACTCAGCAATCTCACACCCGCGAGATCAAGACTATTTAAGCTTAAAGGAAAGGATGGGGTAGTGAGGTGGAGCTGCAGCAAGCACTAAGCATATATGGTGGCTAACATACGCAAATGAGAGCGAGAAGAGAAGCAACGGAACGGTCGTGAAGCTAGCAATGATCAAGAAGTGATCCTGAACTCCTACTTAAGTCAAACATAACTCAGAAACCGTGTTCACTTCCCGGACTCCGCCGAGAAGAGACCATCACGGCTACGCACGCGGTTGATGCGTTTTAATTGGGTCAAGTGACAAGTTGTCTACAACCGGACATTAACAAATTCCCATCTGCCACATAACCGCAGGCACGACTTTCGAAAGATAATACCCTGCAGGGGTGTCCCAACTTAGCCCATTATAAGCTCTCACGGTCAACGAAGGATAAACCTTCCCCCGGAAAGACCCGATCAGTCTCGGAATCCCGGTTTACAAGACATTTCGACAATGGTAAAACAAGACCAGCAAAGGCGCCCGAATGTGCCGACAAATCCCGATAGGAGCTGCACATATCTCGTTCTCAGGGCACACCGGATGAGCCAGACGTCGGGTTGGCATAGACCCTGGTTGCCCAGGGGGCGCCGGACATCGCTCGGTTTGGACCAGCACTCAAAGGAGAACTGGCCCGGGGGGGGGGGGTAAATAAAGATGACCCTTGAGTCTGCAGAACCCAAGGGAAAAAGGCTTAGGTAGGCAAATGGTAAAACCAAGGTTGGGCCTTGCTGGAGGAGTTTTATTCAAAGCGAACTGTCGAGGGGGTCCCATAAATCACCCGACCGCGTAAGGAACGCAAAATCAAGGAACATAACACCGGTATGACGGAAACTAGGGCGGCAAGAGTGGAACAAAACACCAGGCATAAGGCCGAGCCTTCCACCCTTTACCAAGTATATAGATGCATTAATAATATAAGAGATATTGTGATATCCCAACATAAACATAATCCAACATGGAGCAATCTTCAACTTCACCTGCAACTAACAACGCTATAAGAGGGGCTGAGCAAAAGCGGTAACATAGCCAAACAACGGTTTGCTAGAAGGTGACAAAGGTTAGAGGTTCATGGCAATTCGGGAGGCTTGAAGAGCAAGTGAATAGGTAACGCGACATAGCAATAGAGCGAACAACTAGCAAGCAAAGATAGAAGTGATTTTGAGGGTATGGTCATCTTGCCTGAGATCCCGCAAGGAAGAAGAACGAGCCCATGAAGAAGACAAACGGATGTAGTCGAACGAATCCTCACAACTCCGGAACGAAACCGAAGGTAACGGGAGAAGCAAACCGGAAAAAAAACAAACACGATAGTAAACAACCACCACATACACATGGCATGATGCACAAACAAGTATGATGCATGTCCGGTTTAATGAGGCATGGCATGGCAAGGTGCAACAAACAACACTACAAATTAAGTGGAGCTCAATATGCAACGAGTTGCATATTGACGAAACACCACATTTAATTATTTAGTTCTCTCTCGGTTATGTACGCAACAATATTAAATGTTATTAAACATGTCAAGGGGTGAAGCATAAGTAAACTAACTATTTAGGCAAGTTTAAATGAGGCCGGAAATAACAAACAATAATTCCGGAAAATCCTCATGTCCATATTTTAGGTTTGGTACTGTTCTGCCCTAAATCATATTTTATTGTTGTTAAACATTAAAATAAAGTGAACCAAGTTAATCTATGCATTTTTCCACCCCATTTACATATAAATTTTATTAAATTTGGAGCTACGGTTATTTAGTTATGAAATAAATCATTTTAACATGGCATTTAGCAAATTAAAGCAAACAACAATTTTAAACATTTTAACTGTTGCTATCATGATGCGGATGACATGTACAAGTTTTATGCAAATTATGAAAATGTTGGTATGAGCATGTTTTGAAGCATTTGGCCACCATGGCGGAACGAAAGGGGTGCCACGGCAACGACAACGGAAATGGTGCCACGGCAACGACAACAGAAAAGGTGCCACGGCAACGACAACGGAAATGGTGCAACCACGGGCATCTCATACAACCCTCATACATTCACTCACGGGCGTCGACTCGTCAATATACCTTCGAAGCGTGCCTTTTGGAACGGGTCGAGTTCGTCGAGGGAAGTAGTGGTATACGGCGACGGTAGTGGTACACGTTTTCGTAAATGTTCGGGGTCGTCGGTAGAGGTACTTGACGTCCACGGGATCGACGGTAGAGTTACCCACGTTGTCGGGGTACTTGTTGTTCCACGCTTGGCGTCCGTAGATGTACACGGCAATCGTAGTGGTACTTGGCGGTTCCGTGTAGTCGAACTTGACGATCCAAGGGGTACTTGGCGCATCACCGGATAGTTGTACACTTGTCGGAGAGAACCTTGGCGCAACCAAAACGAAGCAACACAAAACATCACAAGGCCTCGGGATGCCAGCAGCAAGGAGGCGATGGTGGTCTAGCAGCAGCAGCAAGGGCGCGACGCAGAGCAGCAGAGGGACTTGCGGCGGAGCTCAGTGCCTCGCCTCGCTGGAATACGAACAGGACGCTGCTGGCATCGGTCGGCACGGACGAGGAGAAGGCCATGGCAGAGGAGGTCAACGGGCGGCGGCGCTGGCCCGCAGCTGGCCAGACGACGGGTGCGAGGCGACGGAACACACAGGGGACGGTGAGGCATGGAGCGGCCACAGGGCGGCAGCCGTCACGGCTCCGGTGACTAGCGCGGTCGAGGGAGGAGCGGGGCGCAGCTCCTCTGGTCCATGGCAGGAGGCCATGGCGGGCAGGCGGTGATGTGCAGAAGGGTGGTGAAAGACGCAGGAGAGGAAGCAGGAGCAGAGGAGCGGCGGAGCTCCTGGTGGTGGTGGTCGACGCCGGCGGGCGCGCTTGCTGGAAGGAGGGGCGCTCGGGAGGAGGCCGCGGCGCTGATCGTTGACGAGGGCAACGGGGAGGTCCGGTGGCACGACACCAAGGGTGGCGAGGAGGAGGTCGTGCGCGGGGGTCTCGAGGTGGAGGCAGCGAGGGGATCGGGCACTGGTACGAGGGGCTCCTCCCCTTTGGTGGCGCTGGAGGGATCAAGAGGAGAGAGCGAGAGGAGATGGGGGCTAGGGTTAGATAGACATCGGCTGGGCCTTGGGTCGTGAAGTGGATGGGCCGGCGCGGTAGTTGGGAGGCCCAGCTGGGCTTTCTTCTCTCTCCCTCTAGCACTCTAAAGAAAATAAAACAAAACAGCGAAAAGAAAAGAAAAGAAAGAGAGGTTAGGGGAAGAAGTTGGGCACGCGGATAATTTTCTCAGGCTCAGAAAAACGAGTTTAATCCAAGAAAATAGGAGTGGGCATGGATGCAAGGTTTAGATTCAAAAACATTTGAATTTAATTCAAATGGGTGAATAGGAAGAGGAGGTTTGGAAGGCCCAAAAATGTTGAGAATTTAGGCGGAGCTTCGATAAGAGAGATAAGAATTTATGGCAAAAGTTTGGAGAACAAACATGAAGCAAAAAGGCATGAGAATTAAATTGCAAGTGCGTTATGGTGATTCCAAAGTTAATGGAATATTTTTAATATAGCTCCCTAATATTGGGAGGATATGTTCTAAAGAGAAGTCACCCTTCCCTCGATTTAAATAGATCGAAGATCCATGCAATTTATTTAGTTGAGTTTTGATGCAAAGATTAATGACGTGATGGCATGATGACATGATGCAAAGCAAAAAAAAAGAGCAAGCACAAAAGAAACCCACGGTGATCACGAAAATAAGGAAGTCTTCTGACGCGTCGGTCTCGGGGCGTTACAACACTCCACCACTACGAGAGGATCTCGTCCCGAGATCTAGGATGGCACCGGAGAAAAGCGGAAGAGGAAGAGGTAAAACAAATTGCTTCTCCGACAATTGAATGAAACCAAAGGACCTTGAGAGGTTGCAAAGCTTAAAGAAATGACACGACGGAGGTGAACAAAATTTAAAACACTCCGTTCAGCAAGAGGAACAAGGACCATTACAAGAACCTTGTAGGTTGAAGGACATGAAACAAGTGCTTAACGGGTCAAAAGGAATATGAAAGCACACCGGTAGAAAAGAGAAACAAGGAACACCATGTGAACCTTGAGGTTAAATGACACGATAGATATTTAAACCACTCCGGTTAAAACAAGATAGGGAAGGAATAAGAATGATATAATTTGGGCAGCACTCCGACTGTAAATGGAAGGAATTGAACATGAACTTGACAAGATGAGAGGATACTCGATGAAATTACCAACACTTTGCCTCCGGAACTAATGAAAGAATGGCACAAGGGGTAAGAAAGATTTCAGACAGCACTGCGGTTGAGAAGGGAGGCAAAACTTGATAAGATGAGAGAACTCGAGTGAAAACACGACACTCCGGCTAAATGGATAAGAAAGGGAAAAATTACATGTTCTTGACAAAACAAGATGATTGGTCGAAAAGAGCAACATCACAATGCCTCCGTAACGAAAGAATTGAAGCTAGACCGTCGGAATAAGAGAACGGAGAAGGAAATGATAACTTCCACCACAATTGAATTAGGGAAACGTCCTTCCAAGAAGGTTTGGACGGAGTTGTTGGAAAACCAACAACGAAAAGAATAAGCTTGTAGTGGGCTTATGGAAAACTTCTCAAAATTATGAGGTGACAACCCGCCACTAACGGAAACAAATGATTGGATTGATATAAACAAGGAGATGAAAACTTCTACACCGAGACGAGAAGGAGAAAATTTGGATCATTGATAACCACCACAAATAGCAACATTCCTTAGGGAAGGCTTTAGGTGAATTATAACCCAATATAACTCCAACAAAAAGATTGATTGGTTGAAAAGATCTCTTGAACGAAACAGAACATGATGGAATTTAAATATGTCACCCTTGAAAACTTGTGAATCATGAAACGCGAAGGGAAATTATCAAGAATGACATAACACCACCTCAAAAGATAAGGTAGAAAGAATTGCACTTCGGAATGCAAGAAGAAGAATACTTGAACTCCTCAAAACAAAACATGTGTTGAACACCATGTTTATTTTAGAGTATAGCTTGACGGATCATAACTTCAAGAGATATCTTGAAGAACAATTGAAAAATGAAAGGAATCATTGACGAACCGCCATGTAGAGCCTCCATGAAGAACTCTGGTAATAAAAGAATGATCAAACGAAAGGGAAAATTGAAAAGAACTCTGGGAGAAGCCTTGCAATGATTAGATGAAGCTTTGAAATGATATAATTGAAATAACTTGGAGCTCCGGAAAGAAAAGATGAACAACTTTGAACCGAAAATTTGATTTCATGAACGAACTCCAAAAGAAAGGATTAAATACTTGGATGAAACAAGAATAAGAATTACGTTATGCGTATCCTTCACCAATTAATTGATGACAAGCAATGGATTTTGGCATACTACTTATTCTCGTAGAAAGGATTAAGATAGATATAGCGCAAACTTGTGAAGGTCTTCATCGAACCACCGGTAGGATTGAAAACAATTGAATAAAAGAGGACGAAACACCGTAAGAATTAAAGAACGCGCGAAAATACTCAAGGGAATTTGATACACGAGAACGAAGAGATCACGAGCTGATTAGAGAATACTTGGACGTTGCACCGGAATAATATGGAGATGACCGAAGAGACATCAATTTAGAATAATTGGAGAATGAAGCTGAAAAACTTAGAACGAAGAAATCTTCTGAAATGATGGCCTTCGGAGAATCAAACTGAAAAGACTCATGAAATGCTCCGGATGGGTATGAAAAAAATTTGCGCGATTGGAAACAATTTGAGAGGATGGCAACAAGTTAGAACCATGAATCTTCAAGAGAACGGACCAAGATTTAAGAGAAATTCTTCTTCAATCTTGAAATGTTGAGAATGACGATGAGAAACACCACCATGAATTATTGAGGCACTCCAGAACAATGGATAATAAAAATGATGAACCAACGATGAAATAATTTGAAAGATCTTGGAGAAGACATATGACTGATGATAATTCATTCTTACTTCAAACTTTGCAATGAATTTTAGAGACTCCGGGAAAATTAGAAGAGTCAGGTAAGATCCTGGGAAAAGACCCGTGGGTTAAGGCCCACTCAAAAGAAACACCGTTGGAAAGATTGCGTGAAAGATAGAATACACCGGTTGAATTAAATGGCTTTAGTGAGATAACAACCTCAAAATAGCTTGAGCAGATTGATAATGGAGACACAAATCTTCTGAGATATCTTGTACACTCCGGAACAATTGAATAGCAAGCGGGGAATGATTAAGAGTTGCACCGGCATGAGAAAACATTTGAAAGGAGGAAAGGGCTATAATCAACACTGTAAGCTTGAATTGGATCCACCGGAGAAGAAAAAGAACGAAGAATAATAAACTTGAAGAACATCTTCATGAGAACCACCGGGTAAGAACATTGATTGAAAAGAATGAAGGGGCTTCACATGAATAAAATGGATACTTGATTAAGAAATCTGAGTCCTTGAAGAAGAAAAAAAAGGGTGGTAGGGCGGGAAAAACAAAGGTAACTTGGGGCAGATGGAATAAACACCGTTGAGAAAAAAAACTTAGAGTTGATGTAACACCCTGGGAATCATGCTACAGTAACCCCCTGTGATTAAGCTAATCATGTTGCTAAACAGGGCTTGATCACATTTGAACCACACCCTTGTCAAACTCCTAGTTCAAACTTCAAATATAATCAAAGTGGAAAATAAAAGTTTTCAAAAATTCAAACAGAAATGTTCAGTGGGTTCTAAATAATACACTGGTAATTATGGTGGAGAAAACACATTTTTATAAGATGTCTAAATACTTTTAAATGAAATAAAACAGAAAGGGAAATAAACAAAAAAAGAGAAAAGAGAAAACAAAACAGAAAAAGAAAGCAAAAGGAAAAAAAGGCCCGCTCCCCCCCCCACTGGAACCGCGGCCCAAACCCCCCCCCCCCGGCCCAAGCTGGGCCGCCACCCGCAGCCGCGCCCCGGCCCAGCCCACCCCCCCGCCCCGCGTCCCCTTCCTGTTCCCCCGACCGGGTCGGAACAGGGGAGCGTCGCCGCCGAACCCCCTCGCCGGCGGTGAACCCCGCGAGAGGATAAGGGCGCCAGCGGCCCCGCTCCCTCGGGCCTCTCTCCCACTCACCCCGCTCGCTCCCTCGGCCTCTGCGCCTCTCCCCCGGGTCCGCGCCGCTCCCCTCTTCCCCACGCCCGACGCGCTCGCCGCCGTTCACCTTGTTCACGTGGCCACCGTGCCCCACTCGCCTCCTCGCCGTGTCGTACGACGTCGCCGCCCTCGACTACACCCCCTCCGCCTCTCCGTCGAAGCTCGGAGCCACTGCAACCGCCTCCCCGAGCTCGCCTTCAACCTCGGACGCCGGCGACCCCCTTCTTCCCGGCGACGACCTGCTGCTACTAAGCCACCCACGGGCCTTTCTTGCGCCGCGCGGTGAGCTCCTCTACCTCCTCCCCCTCTCCGCTAGCTCGCTCGCGCTCCGTAGCGGCTCCCCCACGAGCGCCCGAACGCGCTGCCGCCTGCGCTCGTCGCCGGCGTGCCTCCGGTGACCAAATGGCCACGGGCCAGCGCCCGTTGCCTTCGCCTCCTAACGCACGACCCACCTAGCCTCTCCGTTCGCTCGCTAGCATGCTGCGTCGCCCTTTCCTCTGGCGTCCGACTCCGGTCGTCCGCCGACGAGCTCGCCGCGCTCGATTCCGGTCACCCCTGCCGCCACAACCACCACCGTTGGACGCGGCGCAGCCGTAGCTTTCGAACGCGACCGAAAACTCCCTGAACGGTGCCCTGTACGTGGATTCCGGCGAGGTCCCGAGCGCCTCCGCCGTGTTTTCGGTCGCCGGCGTTGCTCCGGCGCCGGCCACCGACGTGGCACACCTGGGGGCCACCCCCTGGGTCACTGCCAGTGGGCCCCCTGGTCACCTGTTGACCTGGTCAACTGGGCTGACTGGGCGGCCCCAGCCACTGACGTGCGGGCCCCGCCCCTTAAAATAAATAATTAAAATGATTTTATAATTAAAAGTAATTAGTTTAACTAATTAGTCACTGACATGTGGGGCCCATCCCTCTAATTATACTGTTAGTTTAGTTTAACTAAATGTTAGACTAACAGAGGCTGACATGTGGGTCCCACTGGACCCACCTGTCTGGTTTGACTGGTCAGCCGACCAGTTGACCTGCTGACGTCAGCATTACCTCATGCTGACGTCATAATTCATTTTTCTGAATATAAATAATTCCAGAAATTCAAATAAACTTTGAAAATTCATATCTTTTAAACCGTAACTCGGATGAAAATGTTTTCTATATGAAAGTTGCTCAGAACGACGAGACGAATCCGAATACGCAGTCCGTTCGTCCACCACACCTCCCTAACCTATCGAACTAGCAACTTTCCCCCTCCGGTCCGTTTGTCCGAAAACGCGAAACATCGGGAATACCTCCCGGATGTTCCCCCCCTTCACCGGTACCACCTACTGTCGCGTTAGGACACCCCTAGCACCGCTCACTGTCATGTCACGCATCGTCATGCTTATGTTTGCATTGTATTTACTGTTCTTCCCCCTCTTCTCTCCGGTAGACTACGAGACCGACACTGCTGCTGCCCAGTTTGACTACGGAGTCGACGACCCCTCCTACTTGCCAGAGCAATCAGGCAAGCCCCCCCCCTTGATCACCAGATATCGCCTACTCTACTCTCTACTACTTGCATTAGAGTAGTGTAGCATGTTACTACTTTCGATATCCTATTCTGATGCATAGCCTATCCTTGCTACTACTGTTGTTACCTTTACCTGCAATCCTACATGCTTAGTCTAGGATGCTAGATTTCCATCAGTGGCCCTACATTCTTGTCCGTCTGCTGTGCTATACTATCGGGCCGTGATCACCTGGGCGGTGAACACGGGCATATACTTACATACTATATACATGACACATGTGATGATTAAAGTCGGGTCGGCTCGTAGGAGTACCCGCAAGTGGATCTTTGTGGCGGAGCGACAGGGCAGGTTGAGACCGCCTAGGTGAGAGGTGGGCCTGGCCCTGGTCGGCGTTTGCGGATACTTAACACGCTTAACGAGATCTTGGTATTTGATCTGAGTCTGGCCATTTGGTCTATACGCACTAACCATCTACGCGGGAGTAGTTATGGGTATCCCGGCGTCGTGGTATCAGCCGAAGCTCTTTTGACGTCAGCGACTGAGTGGCGCGCGCCGGATTGGACTGGAACGCCACTAGGCTAGGTCTGCTTCCGGCCGCGTACGCAACGTGCAGGTGTGCATAGGGCGATGGGCCCAGACCCCTGCGCGCATAGGTTTAGACCGGCGTGCTGACCTCTCTGTTGTGCTTAGGTGGGGCTGCGACGTGTTGATCTTACGAGGCCGGGCATGACCCAGGAAAGTGTGTCCGGCCAATTGGGATCGAGCGTGTTGGGTTATGTGGTGCACCCCTGCAGGGAAGTTTATCTATTCGAATAGCCGTGTCCCTCGGTAAAAGGACGACCCGGAGTTGTACCTTGAGCTTATGACAACTAGAACTGGATACTGAGTAAAATACACCCTTCCAAGTGCCAGATACAACCCGGTGATCGCTCTCTAACAGGGCGACGAGGAGGGGATTGCCGGGTAGGATTATGCTATGCGATGCTACTTGGAGGAATTCAATCTATTCTCTTCTACATGCTGCAAGATGGAGATGTCCAGAAGCGTAGTCTTCGACAGGACTAGCTATCCCCCTCTTATTCTGGCAATCTGCAGTTCAGTCCACTGATATGCCCCTTTACACATATACTCATGCATATGTAGTGTAGCTCCTTGCTTGCGAGTACTTTGGATGAGTACTCACGGTTGCTTTTCTCCCTCTTTTCCCCTTTCTATACCGGATTGTCGCAACCAGATGCTGGAGTTCAGGAGCCAGACGCCACCGTCGACGACGACTCCCACGGCACTGGAGGTGCCTACTACTACGTGCAGGCCGCTGACGACGACCAGGAGTAGTTAGGAGGTCCCAGGCAGGAGGCCTTGCCTTTTCGATCGTTGCTACTTTTGTGCTAGCCTTCTTAAGGCAAAACTTGTTTAACTTATGTCTGTACTCAGATATTGTTGCTTCCGCTGACTCGTCTATGATCGAGCACTTGTATTCGAGCCCTCGAGGCCCCTGGCTTGTATTATGATGCTTGTATGACTTATTTATGTTTTAGAGTTGTGTTGTGATATCTTCCCGTGAGTCCCTGATCTTGGTCGTACACATTTGCGTGCATGATTAGTGTACGGTCAAATCGGGGGCGTCACAAGTTGGTATCAGAGCCGACTGCCTGTAGGAACCCCCCTTCCACACTCCTTGGCCGAAGTCGAGTCTAGACATTGCAAAACTTTTACTAACATGGCTGTGCGGCTTACGGGCCCACGTCGCCATTGGGTGGTACTAGGATCTTTTACTCCTCGACCTTTACTCTGGGACTCTGAACTCTCTTCTACTCGGGTTAAACGAATTTACTAACTCTAACACTAGGATCCCGTGACCGCGTTCACCCCTAAGATGGATAAGCCATAGTTGTTTCTTAGAATAGTATTTTGAACAATTCACACACTGTCATTTGACTCCTTTGAAACGTCTTTGCTTTCAGATGGAAACCACGAGGCAGGTTGTTCGCCACACGATGGCCATTGGTGCCTCGGGATCACCTGCGGTGCTAGCTGAGATGATGACCTATCTGGGTTATCGCTGGCACCCTGAGTACACCGTCTACGAGGAGTACCAGGACTTTAACCAGGAGCAGTACCGTGCCATCGTCCACCTCTACTCTCGGGAGTACGACTCCACTACTGTGCTGCACACCGCACATGGTGTTGGTGTGACCATCGATATGGCTGTCCACGATGCAGCCTATGCTGCTCTGACACGTCTTCGTGGAGAGTATCGGGAGTTGGACACCTCCCCTTTCAGGCACATTGCTACCGCCTCTGATGTTGGTGCAGAGGGATACTATACTGCTGCCTACTCCACTGTCACCCGAGAGCCCTTCTACCATCAGCACCTGGTTCTGCATGCTGATGGGCTGGATCGAGCTAACCGAGCTCTTCGCCACGAGATGTACACCACCCGTCAGCACCTTTACCGTGCTCTGACGCTGCTGCACCCCTTTGTCCGGTCTGGACAGGTACCGCGTTCTGCGATCTACCCAGCCAGGACCGTGATGCCCCACGGTGTCGGTTGGCCAGAGGTGGGAGGCTACTCTCCCGCACTTGGTTCTCTTCTGCCACCTGAGCGTCGGACTCTACACCTGAGTATCCGCGGCCCCCAGTCTGCTGACGTGGAGGACTATCCGTTACCTCACTACCAGCTGTCGGGCTACGATTACCTCCACAGTACCTCTTGGGACTGATGTAGGCTTGCTTGTAGTATTAGTTGCAGTCGCCGCGAGCCTGTGTGCCGCCTATGATGTTTTAGTCTATGTACTGAACTCTATGCATGGCCCCTTTTGTAAGCTATACCGACTACTATGTAGTAGCTATCGTGCTCCTTTCATTATGCATGTTTCATCATGGATGATTCTTGTCATTGCCAATTTTCTCAATGCTGAACTACCCCTGTTATATATTAGCAGGATGGTTAGACCAGGTGGTCGTGGTCGTGGTGGCGATGCCCCACCACCACCTGAGTACATGGCTGGTATGATCCAACAGTTTGAACTGAACCGCCAATTCATGGAAAATATGATGGCTCAGTTTCCTCGCCCCAATATGAACCAGCAGCCAGCCCAAGTGACTCTTCAAGATTTCATACGCCTCAACCCAACCATCTACCGCAGCTCAACTCAGCCTCTGGATGCTGATGACTGGCTCCGTGACATCACCTATGAGATGGAGTCTGCTGATGTAGCCCCTGCCAGCTATGTCAATTTTGCTTCCTTCTTCTTGAAGGGACCCGCAGCTCAATGGTGGGACAGCCACAGGCGTACTCTGCCAGCTGGAACAATCATCACCTGGCCAGACTTCCAAGCTGCTTTCCGTGCCCGCTTCATTCCTCAGGGAGTCATGGACCGGAAGAAGCGTGAGTTCCGCAACCTCACCCAAGGCAACAAAACTGTCGAAGCTTATCAGCGGGAGTTTCTGGACTTGTCCCGCTATGCTGAAGAAGACATTGCAACTGATGCACGCAGACAGGAGAAGTTCCGTGATGGCCTTCAAGCTGACATCAAGCTCGCACTTCTAGTGCATGACTTTGCTGATTTCGCCACCTTGGTGAACAAGGCCATCAATGTCGAAACTGGTCTGCAGGAATACCAGAGCTCTCACAGGCGCAACCGTGACACGGGCTCATCTTCGGGCCCGCCCTCACAGAAGCGTAAGATATGGATCCCGAACAGCATGTACCGTCCAAATGCATCTGCCCCAAGGCAGACCTATGCTGCACCTCGTCTGCCTCCACCACCACGTCCAGGCAGTCAAGGCTTCCAGCTCCACCATCCCAAGCTCCTGTTCCCACTCCGAATAATGGCTTGTGCTTCAGGTGTGGTCAGCCAGGGCACCGTGCTAAAGAATGCAACCAGAACCAGAATCAACTGGCCCTTCCAGCAACTGGCCGTGGTAACAATCAGCCCCGCAACAACAATGCTAAGTCTTATGGTCGTGCTCATGCCAACCACGTTGATCTCAACGAAGCTCAAGACCAGCCTGCTACTGTGATGGGTACACTCCTCGTAAATTCAGTACCAGCATCCGTTTTATTTGATACAGGTGCATCGCATTCATTCATGTCAGAAGATTTTGCATACAAGCACGACGTTAAATGTGAGGAGATGAACACCTCTGTATTGGTCAAAACCCCCGTGGGACAGTGTCAAACCTCCTTGGTTGGCATCGATGTCCCCGTGGAAATCGAAGGGCTGGAATTCTATGCCTCTCCCATTATCCTGAAGTCGTCTAACATCGACCTCATTTTGGGTATGGATTGGTTGAAAGCGCATACTGCTTCTATAGTTTGCGCCACTAAAACCGTCCATCTGCTACACCCTTCAGATGAAATAGTTGCTTACCAAGCTAATCTGGTGCAAAATGCCGAGGCAAGGCTCTATGCATTGAATGCATTGAACGCTGCACCACTCGAGGGCATTGAAAATATTCCCGTCGTGCGTGAATTCCTCGACGTCTTCCCTGAAGAGCTTCCAGGGATTCCCCCTGCTAGAGCTGTCGAATTCATCATCGACTTGAAACCAGGCACCACTCCTATAGCCAAGCGACCCTACAAAATGCCGCCGCATGAACTCCTTGAGCTTAAGGAGGAAATCGACAAGTCTCTTCGCAAAGGATTCATTCGCCCAAGTTGCTCTCCTTGGGGAGCACCTTCTCTCTTTGTCAAGAAGAAGGATGGGACAAACCGGTTAGTTCAAGACTACCGTCCTATAAACCAAGCTACCATTCAGAATAAATACCCTCTTCCTCGGATCAATGATCTGTATGATCAACTGGCGGGTTCGTCAGTGTTCTCTAAGCTCGACTTGAGGTTGGGCTACCACCAGATCCGTGTTCGCGAAGAGGATATCCCAAAGACCGCCTTCGTGACTCGCTATGGTTCATACGAGTACACCGTCATGTCTTTCGGTTTAACCAATGCTCCAGCCACCTTCTCTCGTCTGATGAACTACATATTCATGGATTACCTCGACAAGTTCGTCGTGGTTTATCTGGATGATATCCTGATATTTTCCAAGAACGAAGAAGAACATGCTGAACATCTTCGTCTTGTGCTGGAAAAGCTACGAGAACATCAACTATATGCCAAGTTCTCTAAATGTGAATTCTGGCTACCCGAAGTAACCTATCTGGGGCATGTCATCTCTAAGGATGGTATTGCCGTCAACCCCGAGCGAGTTCAGGCTATTCTTGATTGGACTCCTCCCAAGAACGTTAAGCAAGTCAGAAGTTTTCTCGGTCTCGCCAGCTATTGCCGTCGATTCGTCGAGAACTTCTCTAAGATCGCCAGGCCTCTGACTAACCTGTTGCATAAGGGCGTCAAGTTCCAATGGACAGACAAATGTCAGGAAAGTTTCCAAGCACTCAAAGACAAGTTGACTTCTGCTCCAGTTCTAGCTCCACCTGATACTAAGAAGGACTTTGTCATTTACTGCGACGCTTCCCGTCAAGGATTAGGCTGTGTCCTAATGCAAGACCGCAAAGTGATTGCTTATGCCTCTCGACAATTGCGCCCTCACGAAGAGAACTACCCAGTTCACGACCTCGAACTTGCTGCTGTCATTCATGCGCTGAAGCAGTGGCGACATTACCTTCTCGGTAATCGTTGCGAGATCTTCACTGACCACCAAAGTCTGAAGTATCTGTTTACTCAGCCAGATCTGAACCTCCGTCAACAGAGATGGATGGAGCTCGTTGCAGACTTTGACTTGGGTATTTCCTATACTCCAGGCAAGGCTAATGTAATGGCTGATGCCTTGAGCCGCAAGTCTTACTGCAACCACCTCCAGGTTCATAAAGTTCAGCCCTCACTTGTTGAAGAATTCAGGAAGCTGAACCTCCATATTGTTCCTCCGGGTGCACTCGCTCCCCCTCCTAAGGAGTTCCGCAAGGTGAACCTCCACGTTGTTACCCAGGGTTCCCTCAATACCCTAGTTGCTAAACCAGATCTCGAGGACAGCATCAAAAGGCTACAGAGGTATGACTCTGAAGCCCACAAGATTAAGCGCTACCTCGCAGAAGGAAAGCCCTCATTCTTCACCATTTCTGAAGATGGCACCCTATACTTCAAGGGCCGCCTAGTGGTGCCATGTGCAGAGAAAAACCTGGATATGACACAGGAAGTTATGAAAGAAGCTCATGATACGCCTCTGTGTATCCATCCTGGTAGTACAAAGATGTACCAAGATATCCGTCAGAGATTCTGGTGGACTAATATGAAGCAAGACATTGCTCGTTATGTTGCTGAGTGTGACGTTTGCCGTCGTATCAAAGCAGAACATCAAAGGCCTGCTGGAACTCTGCAACCTATCTCTATTCCTGAATGGAAATGGGACCATGTTGAGATGGACTTCGTCACTGGATTTCCCAAATCGCAGAAAGGTAATGATGCTATTCTTGTCGTCATTGACCGGCTTTCCAAAGTTGCACATTTCCTGGCAGTCAAAGAAACGATCACTGCTAGCCAGTTGGCAACGCTCTATATGTCCAGGATTGTTTCACTCCACGGTATTCCATTGGTTATCAGTTCAGACCGTGGTAGCTTATTCACTTCAAGATTCTGGGCAAGTTTCCAAGAAGCAATGGGAACTCATCTGTCATTCAGTACTGCGTTTCATCCTCAATCGCAAGGACAAGTTGAACGCGTCAATCAAGTTCTCGAAGACATGCTTCGAGCTTGCGTTATTTCCTTCGGCAAGAAATGGGAGGAATCTCTCCCGTATGCTGAGTTCTCCTATAATAATAGCTATCAAGCTAGTCTGAAGATGGCCCCCTTCGAGGTGTTATATGGACGAAAGTGCCGAACCCCTCTGAACTGGTCAGAAACTGGGGAACGTCCACTCTTCGGTCCGGATATTATCCAAGATGCCGAAGAACAAGTCCGCATTATTCGCGAGAATCTCAAGACTGCTCAGTCACGTCAGAAGAGTCAGTATGACCGTCATCATAAAGACATGGTCTATCAACCTGGCGAAAAGGCTTATCTTCGAGTCACACCTATGAAGGGTGCTCACCGCTTCGGGATCAAGGGCAAACTAGCTCCTCGCTATATTGGCCCATTCACTATTCTCGAAAGGCGTGGAAAAGTGGCATACCAACTGGAACTACCGCCGAACCTTTCTCAGGTTCACGATGTGTTCCATGTGTCACAGCTCCGCCGTTGCTTCAAGGATCCAATCCGAGCTGTGGATCACGAAGTGCTCGAATTGCAGCAAGACCTCTCCTATAAGGAGCATCCGGTCCGCATTCTCGACCAAGCTGAACGCCGCACACGTCAGAAGGCGATCAAGTTTCTCAAAGTCCAGTGGTCGCACCATTCTGAAGATGAGGCCACTTGGGAACGAGAGGATCGTCTGCGCGAAGAATACCCCGCACTGTTTCCTTCTACCTCCTAAATCTCGGGACGAGATTTCTTGTAGTGGAGGAGATTTGTAACACCCTGGGAATCATGCTACAGTAACCCCCTGTGATTAAGCTAATCATGTTGCTAAACAGGGCTTGATCACATTTGAACCACACCCTTGTCAAACTCCTAGTTCAAACTTCAAATATAATTAAAGTGGAAAATAAAAGTTTTCAAAAATTCAAACAAATGTTCAGTGGGTTCTAAATAATACACTGGTAATTATGGTGGAGAAAACACATTTTTATAAAATGTCTAAATACTTTTAAATGAAATAAAACAGAAAAGGAAATAAACAAAAAAGAGAAAACAGAAAACAAAACAGAAAAAGAAAGCAAAAGGAAAAAGGCCCGCTCCCCCCCCACTGGAACCGCGGCCCAAACCCCCCCCCCGGCCCAAGCTGGGCCGCCACCCGCAGCCGCGCCCCGGCCCAGCCCCCCCCCCCCCCCGCCCCGCGTCCCCTTCCTGTTCCCCCGACCGGGTCGGAACAGGGGAGCGTCGCCGCCGAACCCCCTCGCCGGCGGTGAACCCCGCGAGAGGATAAGGGCGCCAGCGGCCCCGCTCCCTCGGGCCTCTCTCCCACTCACCCCGCTCGCTCCCTCGGCCTCTGCGCCTCTCCCCCGGGTCCGCGCCGCTCCCCTCTTCCCCACGCCCGACGCGCTCGCCGCCGTTCACCTTGTTCACGTGGCCACCGTGCCCCACTCGCCTCCTCGCCGTGTCGTACGACGTCGCCGCCCTCGACTACACCCCCTCCGCCTCTCCGTCGAAGCTCAGAGCCACTGCAACCGCCTCCCCGAGCTCGCCTTCAACCTCGGACGCCGGCGACCCCCTTCTTCCCCGGCGACGACCTGCTGCTACTAAGCCACCCACGGGCCTTTCTTGCGCCGCGCGGTGAGCTCCTCTACCTCCTCCCCCTCTCCGCTAGCTCGCTCGCGCTCCGTAGCGGCTCCCCCACGAGCGCCCGAACGCGCTGCCGCCTGCGCTCGTCGCCGGCGTGCCTCCGGTGACCAAATGGCCACGGGCCAGCGCCCGTTGCCTTCGCCTCCTAACGCACGACCCACCTAGCCTCTCCGTTCGCTCGCTAGCATGCTGCGTCGCCCTTTCCTCTGGCGTCCGACTCCGGTCGTCCGCCGACGAGCTCGCCGCGCTCGATTCCGGTCACCCCTGCCGCCACAACCACCACCGTTGGACGCGGCGCAGCCGTAGCTTTCGAACGCGACCGAAAACTCCCTGAACGGTGCCCTGTACGTGGATTCCGGCGAGGTCCCGAGCGCCTCCGCCGTGTTTTCGGTCGCCGGCGTTGCTCCGGCGCCGGCCACCGACGTGGCACACCTGGGGGTCACCCCCTGGGTCACTGCCAGTGGGCCCCCTGGTCACCTGTTGACCAGTTGACCTGGTCAACTGGGCTGACTGGGCGGCCCCAGCCACTGACGTGCGGGCCCCGCCCCTTAAAATAAATAATTAAAATGATTTTATAATTAAAAGTAATTAGTTTAACTAATTAGTCACTGACATGTGGGGCCCATCCCTCTAATTATACTGTTAGTTTAGTTTAACTAAATGTTAGACTAACAGAGGCTGACATGTGGGTCCCACTGGACCCACCTGTCTGGTTTGACTGGTCAGCCGACCTGTTGACCTGCTGACGTCAGCATTACCTCATGCTGACGTCATAATTCATTTTTCTGAATATAAATAATTCCAGAAATTCAAATAAACTTTGAAAATTCATATCTTTTAAACCGTAACTCGGATGAAAATGTTTTCTATATGAAAGTTGCTCAGAACGACGAGACGAATCCGAATACGCAGTCCGTTCGTCCACCACACCTCCCTAACCTATCGAACTAGCAACTTTCCCCCTCCGGTCCGTCTGTCCGAAAACGCGAAACATCGGGAATACCTCCCGGATGTTCCCCCCCCTTCACCGGTACCACCTACTGTCGCGTTAGGACACCCCTAGCACCGCTCACTGTCATGTCACGCATCGTCATGCTTATGTTTGCATTGTATTTACTGTTTCTTCCCCCTCTTCTCTCCGGTAGACTACGAGACCGACACTGCTGCTGCCCAGTTCGACTACGGAGTCGACGACCCCTCCTACTTGCCAGAGCAACCAGGCAAGCCCCCCCCTTGATCACCAGATATCGCCTACTCTACTCTCTACTACTTGCATTAGAGTAGTGTAGCATGTTACTACTTTCGATATCCTATTCTGATGCATAGCCTATCCTTGCTACTACTGTTGTTACCTTTACCTGCAATCCTACATGCTTAGTCTAGGATGCTAGATTTCCATCAGTGGCCCTACATTCTTGTCCGTCTGCTGTGCTATACTATCGGGCCGTGATCACCTGGGCGGTGATCACGGGCATATACTTATATACTATATACATGACACATGTGATGACTAAAGTCGGGTCGGCTCGTAGGAGTACCCGCAAGTGGATCTTTGTGGCGGAGCGACAGGGCAGGTTGAGACCGCCTAGGTGAGAGGTGGGCCTGGCCCTGGTCGGCGTTCGCGGATACTTAACACGCTTAACGAGATCTTGGTATTTGATCTGAGTCTGGCCATTTGGTCTATACGCACTAACCATCTACGCGGGAGTAGTTATGGGTATCCCGGCGTCGTGGTATCAGCCGAAGCTCTTTTGACGTCAGCGACTGAGTGGCGCGCGCCGGATTGGACTGGAACGCCACTAGGCTAGGTCTGCTTCCGGCCGCGTACGCAACGTGCAGGTGTGCATAGGGCGATGGGCCCAGACCCCTGCGCGCATAGGTTTAGACCGGCGTGCTGACCTCTCTGTTGTGCTTAGGTGGGGCTGCGACGTGTTGATCTTACGAGGCCGGGCATGACCCAGGAAAGTGTGTCCGGCCAATTGGGATCGAGCGTGTTGGGTTATGTGGTGCACCCCTGCAGGGAAGTTTATCTATTCGAATAGCCGTGTCCCTCGGTAAAAGGACGACCCGGAGTTGTACCTTGAGCTTATGACAACTAGAACTGGATACTGATAAAATACACCCTTCCAAGTGCCAGATACAACCCGGTGATCGCTCTCTAACAGGGCGACGAGGAGGGGATTGCCGGGTAGGATTATGCTATGCGATGCTACTTGGAGGACTTCAATCTACTCTCTTCTACATGCTGCAAGATGGAGATGTCCAGAAGCGTAGTCTTCGACAGGACTAGCTATCCCCCTCTTATTCTGGCAATCTGCAGTTCAGTCCACTGATATGCCCCTTTACACATATACCCATGCATATGTAGTGTAGCTCCTTGCTTGCGAGTACTTTGGATGAGTACTCACGGTTGCTTTTCTCCCTCTTTTCCCCTTTCTATACCGGATTGTCGCAACCAGATGCTGGAGTTCAGGAGCCAGACGCCACCGTCGACGACGACTCCCACGGCACTGGAGGTGCCTACTACTACGTGCAGGCCGCTGACGACGACCAGGAGTAGTTAGGAGGTCCCAGGCAGGAGGCCTTGCCTTTTCGATCGTTGCTACTTTTGTGCTAGCCTTCTTAAGGCAAAACTTGTTTAACTTATGTCTGTACTCAGATATTGTTGCTTCCGCTGACTCGTCTATGATCGAGCACTTGTATTCGAGCCCTCGAGGCCCCTGGCTTGTATTATGATGCTTGTATGACTTATTTATGTTTTAGAGTTGTGTTGTGATATCTTCCGTGAGTCCCTGATCTTGGTCGTACACATTTGCGTGCATGATTAGTGTACGGTCAAATCGGGGGCGTCACAGTTGATCTTGCGGATGGGGAGAATGATGGATTCACTTGAAGAGAAGCACACCGGTTGGAAAAAGAATTAACATGATGATCTCGATGATCAAGAAGGATTAATATTCACATAGCAATATAAGAACACCGTTTAGAAAAGGTATGGATCCAACATTTGACTTCGAAGCAACTCGAATACCCCAAAATAAAACAAAACAAAGGATTGGCTTGCAGAATAAGCCGGAACAAACATATGATAGAGATTCCGTTCGAAGTTTTCGTGGTGGGGCCCACACGGGCTCGATCGTACAGCACCATCATGTACAAGGCTGTGCACATGACATACGAAGCGTCCCCGAGTCGGCATAGCCAAGGACTCTTTAAGACACTACGAGACCACTGTAAAACCAACCGTGGAAAGGCGGACCACTAGATGTCGAACCCCAATCTCATATCATGCATCTGTCGGAAAGATATCCTAGGAGCTACTTGAATTCCCACTTATAAACTCCCGAAACTTTCTGGTTATGCAATCTGGTGTTGGGGATACAGGGGACACAAAATATATCACCCAAACTAACAATCCCTATATCCAGCTGTATCCATCCGTCAACACATAACCAAGAAACCTTCGGAAATCGTTTACCTCAACCTTCGAAAAGCATCCGTTATACGAGTTATGGCAATACTCCCGAACTCCCGCCCCAGTACTGGGTGGCGTCGAGGTGATCTCACCAACAACTGCATAAAAGAGATTTCGATGTCGGCGAAACTCAGGTATTCCAGAACTGCAACGATAAAATTGTGACGACAACACCTCAGAGCTCAACTCCCCGGGACACTGCCACAACCCCTAATTGTGAGGAGGCACCAAGAACAATGTTCTCGTCACAAAGCCATCGGAACAATTCCAAGATACCCGCGTGATCCTAATTTTTTTTAGTGAAATCCGAGGAGAGAATAGTCAAAACTTCTACGTCGGGAGGCCTCACCAGAGCGACGAAGGGACTGGAGTAAAAAGAATCCTACTCTTCGATATATATAATCCTAAGACTCAAAACATTTTTGTTCTAGACTCAACAACGCCAGCGATTCGATCAAGCAGGGGGCTCCTAAGTCGGGGATGGCTCTGATTACCAACTTGTAACGCCCACGATGCGGCTATATCTCCCACGTGTCGAGGCACGACTTAGAGGCATAACCGCATTGTGGTTTTGTCGCAAGAAGGGTCATCTTCACACAATCCCATGTAATGAACAAGAAAGGGATAAAGAGTTGGCTTACAATCGCCACTTCACACAATACATAAATAAATCATACATCATTCAGAGATACACACATAGGTCCGACTACGGAACCAAAAGAAAAGAAGACAACCCAACTGCTAGATCCCCGATCGTCCCAACTGGGCACCACTACTGATCAATAAGAAAAGAAACAACACAACGGACAAGATCTTCATCGGGCTCCCACTTGAGTTCGGTTGCGTCACCTGCACTGGCATCGTCGGCACCTGCACCTGTTTGGGAAGTATCTGTGAGTCACGAGGACTCAGCAATCTCACACCCGCGAGATCAAGACTATTTAAGCTTAAAGGAAAGGATGGGGTAGTGAGGTGGAGCTGCAGCAAGCACTAAGCATATATGGTGGCTAACATACGCAAATGAGAGAGAGAAGAGAAGCAACGGAACGGTCGTGAAGCTAGCAATGATCAAGAAGTGATCCTGAACTCCTACTTACGTCAAACATAACTCAGAAACCATGTTCACTTCCCGGACTCCGCCGAGAAGAGACCATCACGGCTACGCACGCGGTTGATGCGTTTTAATTGGGTCAAGTGACAAGTTGTCTACAACCGGACATTAACAAATTCCCATCTGCCACATAACCGCGGGCACGGCTTTCGAAAGATAATACCCTGCAGGGGTGTCCCAACTTAGCCCATTATAAGCTCTCACGGTCAACAAAGGATAAACCTTCTCCCGGAAAGATCCGATCAGTCTCGGAATCCCAGTTTACAAGACATTTCGACAATGGTAAAACAAGACCAGCAAAGGCGCCCGAATGTGCCGACAAATCCCGATAGGAGCTGCACATATCTCGTTCTCAGGGCACACCGGATGAGCCAAACGTCGGGTTGGCATAGACCCTGGTTGCCCAGGGGGCGCCGGACATCGCTAGATTTGGACCAGCACTCGAAGGAGAACTGGCCCGGAGGGGGGGGGGGTAAATAAAGATGACCCTTGAGTCTGCAGAACCCAAGGGAAAAAGGCTTAGGTAGGCAAATGGTAAAACCAAGGTTGGGCCTTGCTGGAGGAGTTTTATTCAAAGCGAACTTTCGAGGGGGTCCCATAAATCACCCGACCGCGTAAGGAACGCAAAATCAAGGAACATAACATCGGTATGACGGAAACTAGGGCGGCAAGAGTGGAACAAAACACCAGGCATAAGGCCGAGCCTTCCACCCTTTACCAAGTATATAGATGCATTAATAATATAAGAGATATTGTGATATCCCAACATAAACATAATCCAACATGGAGCAATCTTCAACTTCACCTGCAACTAACAATGCTATAAGAGGGGCTGAGCAAAAGCGGTAACATAGCCAAACAACGGTTTGCTAGGAAGGTGACAAAGGTTAGAGGTTCATGGCAATTCGGGAGGCTTGAAGAGCAAGTGAATAGGTAACGCAGCATAGCAATAGAGCGAACAACTAGCAAGCAAAGATAGAAGTGATTTCGAGGGATGGTCATCTTGCCTGAGATCCTGCAAGGAAGAAGAACGAGCCCATGAAGAAGACAAATGGATGTAGTGGAACGAATCCTCACAACTCCGGAACGAAACCGAAGGTAACGGGAGAAGCAAACCGGAAAAAAACAAACACCATAGTAAACAAACACCACATACACATGGCATGATGCACAAACAAGTATGATGCATGTCCGGTTTAATGAGGCATGGCATGACAAGGTGCAACAAAAAACACTACAAATTAAGTGGAGCTCAATATGCAACGAGTTGCATATTGACGAAACACCACATTTAATTATTTAGTTCTCTCTCGGTTATGTACCCAACAATATTAAATGTTATTAAACATGTCAAGGGGTGAAGCATAAGTAAACTAACTATTTAGGCAAGTTTAAATGAGGCCGGAAATAACAAACAATAATTCCGGAAAATCCTCATGTCCATATTTTAGGTTTGGTACTGTTCTGCCCTAAATCATATTTTATTGTTGTTAAACATTAAAATAAAGTGAACCAAGTTAATCTATGCATTTTTCCACCCCATTTACATATAAAGTTTATTAAATTTGGAGCTACGGTTATTTAGTTATGAAATAAATCATTTTAACATGGCATTTAGCAAATTAAAGCAAACAACAATTTTAAACATTTTAACTGTTGCTATCATGATGCGGATGACATGTACAAGTTTTATGCAAATTATGAAAATGTTGGTATGAGCATGTTTTGAAGCATTTGGCCACCATGGCAGAACGAAAGGGGTGCCACGGCAACGACAACGGAAATGGTGCCACGGCAACGACAACGGAAAAGGTGCCACGGCAACGACAACGGAAATGGTGCAACCACGGGCATCTCATACAACTCTCATACATTCGCTCACGGGCGTCGAATCGTCAATATACCTTTGAAGCGTGCCTTTTGGAACGGGTCGAGTTCGTCGAGGGAAGTAGTGGTATACGGCGACGGTAGTGGTACACGTTTTCGTAAATGTTCGGGGTCGTCGGTAGAGGTACTTGACGTCCACGGGATCGACGGTAGAGTTACCCACGTTGTCGGGGTACTTGTTGTTCCACGCTTGGCGTCCGTAGATGTGCACGGCAATCGTAGTGGTACTTGGCGGTTTCGTGTAGTCGAACTTGACGATCCAAGGGGTACTTGGCGCATCACCGGATAGTTGTACACTTGTCGGAGAGAACCTTGGCGCAACCAAAACGAAGCAACACAAAACATCACAAGGCCTCGGGATGCCAGCAGCAAGGAGGCGATGGTGGTCTAGCAGCAGCAGCAAGGGCGCGACGCAGAGCAGCAGAGGGACTTGCGGCGGAGCTCGGTGCCTCGCCTCGCTGGAATACGAACAGGACGACGGCGGCCGGCGCTGCTGGCATCGGTCGGCACGGACGAGGAGAAGGCCATGGCAGAGGAGGTCGACGGGCGGCGGTGCTGGCCCGCAGCTGGCCAGACGACGGGTGCGAGGCGACGGAACACACAGGGGACGGTGAGGCATGGAGCGGCCACGGGGCGGCAGCCGTCACGGCTCCGGTGACTAGCGCGGTCGAGGGAGGAGCAGGGCGCAGCTCCTCTGGTCCATGGCAGGAGGCCATGGCGGGCAGGCGGTGATGTGCAGAAGGGTGGCGAAGGACGCAGGAGAGGAAGCAGGAGCAGAGGAGCGGCGGAGCTCCTGGTGGTGGTGGTCGAGGCTGGCGGGCGCGCTTGCTGGAAGGAGGGGCGCTCGGGAGGAGGCCGCGGCGCTGATCGTTGACGAGGGCGACGGGGAGGTCCGGTGGCGCGGCACCAAGGGCGGCGAGGAGGAGGTCGTGCGCGGGGGTCTCGAGGTGGAGGCAGCGAGGGGATCGGGCACTGGTACGAGGGGCTCCTCCCCTTTGGCGGCGCTGGAGGGATCAAGAGGAGAGAGCGAGAGGAGATGGGGGCTAAGGTTAGATAGACATCGGCTGGGCCTTAGGTCGTGAAGTGGATGGGCCGGCGCGGTAGTTGGGAGGCCCAGCTGGGCTTTCTTCTCTCTCCCTCTCGCACTCTAAAGAAAATAAAACAAAACAGCGAAAAGAAAAGAAAAGAAAGAGAGGTTAGGGGAAGAAGTTGGGCACGCGGATAATTTTCTCAGACTCAGAAAAATGAGTTTAATCCAAGAAAATAGGAGTGGGCATGGATGCAAGGTTTAGATTCAAAAACATTTGAATTTAATTCAAATGGGTGAATAGGAAGAGGAGGTTTGGAAGGCCCAAAAATGTTGAGAATTTAGGCGGAGCTTCGATAAAAGAGATAAGAATTTATGGCAAAAGTTTGGAGAACAAACATGAAGCAAAAAGGCATGAGAATCAATTTGCAAGTGCGTTATGGTGATTCCAAAGTTAATGGAATATTTTTAATATAGCTCCCTAATATTGGGAGGATATGTTCTAAAGAGAAGTCACCCTTCCCTCGATTTAAATAGATCGAAGATCCATGCAATTTATTTAGTTGAGTTTTGATGCAAAGATTAATGACGTGATGGCATGATGACATGATGCAAAGCAAAAAAAATAAAAGAGCAAGCACAAAAGAAACCCACGGTGATCACGAAAATAAGGAAGTCTTCTGAAGCGTCGGTCTCGGGGCGTTACAATAACTTGAGACGGAGCTGCAGAAAAAATCAAACATGAGAAAGGCAATCGACTGATAGCAAGTCTAACCAACCTAGACAAGACTGCGAGAACCGTACCTAGATTGGAGGTGGCGGCGTCTTCCATTTCCTCGCCTTTGTTCTTCTGGCCAGAGGTCTCAGAGGTTGCAGCACTGCAATTGTTAAAATTTCAGTCAGCCGTATCAGCGAATCGACCAAGACTCAGTTCATAATAAATAAAGAGTTCAAGTTCAAGATCTTACGCGGAGACAGTGGGGATGATCACTTTGATCCTAGGCAAGGCTTTGGGCGGCTTGGACGACGCGGCCTTCTGTTGCTTTGGCGCCCTTTCAGTCGGCGCTGGAGAGGCCGCCCGAGGACGTTTGGGCGGCTGACTGGTCGGCGCGACAGCTTTGCGGCGATCATTCAACGGATCGTGGGCGAACTTAGATCGACTCGCCCTGCGAGGAGGGGAGTCGACCTCATCCTCGTCGCTCTGGTCGTCGCTATCCCCCTCCTCTTCACCGCCGCTCTTGCCGCTTTCACCTGCACTTCCTCCTTCCTCCTCTCCGCTCGGCTTCTGCTCACCGTTCGGCATTGAGTACCACTCGGTCATAGCCTGAAAGACAACAAGCAAGATAATCGTTAGTCGACTGATAATCAGCAGTTACATGATGATTCAGTGAAACACTCGATGGCTTTGGATTGTACCTGGTCAACCTCATATCTGTCGCTGAGCGGAGGAATCCTCCGGGACCCTCTGGGATTGTCCTTGTTGCCAGTAATGCATCTCAACCACCGCTCCAGCATCTCCTCCGAGACCTCCTCCGGGTGGATCCGAGTGGAATCATCAGGGTCCGAGTACATCCACATCGGATGATCGTGATACTGAAGCGGCTGAATGCGCCGCCTAAGGAAAGTCTCCAGCAGATCCATACCAGTCACTCCATCTCGAACAAGCTCGACTACCATGTCAACCAGCACCTTCACTTGTGCCCTCTCCTCCGGGATCACTTTCAAAGCAGCAGGCTTTTCTACTCGGGCCAAAGAGAAGGGGGGAAGTCCGGTCGAGTGCCCTTGAGTCGGCTGGTCTTGGCAGTAGAACCAGGTCGACTGCCATCCCCGAACCGACTCAGGAAGGGTCATGGCCGGGAAGCAGCTCTTCCCTCTCATTTGGATCGCAAGGCCCCCGCACATCTGGATGACCTTGGTCCTCTCATCACTCGAGGTGGCCTTCTTGACCGACTGAGATCGACAGGTGAAGATGTGCTTGAAAAGCCCCCATGCGGTCGGCAGCCTAGAAAGCACTCGCACAAAGAAACGAAGGCCGCAAGGTAGACTATGGAGTTGGGAGTGAAGTGGTGGAGTTGCGCTCCGAATAAGTTCAGAAACGCCCGAAAGAAAGGATGCGGCGGCAGAGAAAACCCTCGATCCAGATGGGTAGCGAGGAGGACACACTCACCGGGTTGCGGCTGTGGCTCGGATTCACCCCCTGGAAGCCGTGCAGCTCCGGAAGGGATTAATCCCTCTTGAGCCATATCCAAGAGATCTTCCTCCCGGATCGTCGACCGAATCCAGTCGCCCTGGATCTAGCCACGCGGCAGACCGACCCTCGACGAGGACCCGCCCCGGCTTGGTGTCCTTCCCTTCGCCTTCGCCGACGTCTTCTTCGCGCGCTCCAGGGCCGCCGTTTTGTCCTTCCCCATTGCTGTGGTTGAAGCTCGGGCGGCGTAGCGAGGCTAGGGCAACAGTGCGCGCGGCGGAGGAAGCAGAGGAAGAAGAAGAGAACTGGTGAGGCGCTGTTGCAAAAACCCCAGTCCAAAATCTTATATGGGGCTGGTGTCGAGTGACTGACCGGTGGTCCCAGACGATATCGCCGGATCCCGCAACAGACGCGCGCTCGGTACGTGGCGAAAAAGGCGGTGCGGTGATCGAGGCGCCCTTGCCTAATCCAGTCCGATCGCTACGGACACCTCCGCTCTGCGCGCTTTCCAATATTCGAATCCCGCAAAATCCGCAGACGGCAGAGCAACTTATCAGATGAAAGATTTGGCCCCGTGCCCACACACGGGACTCAACAGCAAAAGTTCACTCGACGTAAATCAAGAATGGATCAAGGCGACTGAAAAAGTAGTTGACATCTTCACTCTGAATCAGTCCATCTTAACAAGACTCTCGCAAGGCGTCGAAGTCGAATCGGAACTATTTTCAACTCCTTCCCCACTCAAACCCTGAACCATTCGGGGGCTAATGATGAGGTTATATACCTAGGGTAGGGTTATAGTCCTGACCTAGATACCTGCCCTAAGGACATTACCCTAAAGGCAGCAGCATAAGAGGGATATCTTCATTCACTCGACATGAGACATTCCACTCGGAAGGATCGAAGCACTCGACCGCACCAGACGACACTCGACGTGAAGAAGATTAAAGGCCACTCTACAACAACGACCGGATATTTACTCTGTAGTTTTAAAGATCATTTATAGTCCTTCATAGATAGCGTTACCAGTAACGCCATGTTTAACGTACATTGAACCCTTAACTTCGTGGGATGGCTGGGGTCCTGGCGCACTCTATATAAGCCACCCCCCTCCTCTGGCACAAGGGTTCGCACCCCCTGTAACACACATATTCATATTCCAGTCGACCGCCTCCGGGATCCGAGACGTAGGGCTGTTACTTCCTCAGAGAAGGGCCTGAACTCGTAAAACACTTGTCAACAACTTCACCGTAGCTAGAACCTGCCTCTCCATCACCTACCCCCTTTCTATTGTCAGCATTAGTACCACGACACTCACCGGTAACAAGCCCAACCTCGAGTACTCCCGGGTGTTCGAGTGTAAGTGTTTCATTCTCAAGAAAGGTGTTTGTTTGTCTAAATTCGAGGCTAGAGCTTATGAGGGCATATTTGTTGGTTATGCTACAAACTCTCATGCTTACCGTGTCCTCAATAAGTCCATGGGACTTATTGAGGAGACGTGTAACATGGAGTTTGATGAGAATAACGGCTCCCAAGTGGAGCAAAGTGGCACTTGTGATGTAGGTGATGAAATTCCTCCCCAAGCCATAAGAAGAATGGGAGTTGGCTTTATCCTACCCATTGAGGAACTCCTTGTGGCCGAAGGAGAAGGAAAATGCTCCACTCAAGTGGAGCCATCACCAACCCAAGGCCCACACGCTTCCGAAGAACAAAGTGAAGGCCCTCAACATCATGAACAAGACCAAGGGCAAGATCAATCTCAAGATGGTGTTGAATCACCAAGTGATGCCCAAGGTCAAGTTCTCTCCTCCGAGCAAGTTCAAGATCAAGAGTAAGCTCAAGATCAAGAACAAGCTCAAGACGACGCTCAATATGATCAAGTGACCGCTCCTCAACTCACCCCCGAGGAGGAATTGGAGCGTCGTACCGCCAAGATTGCATCCAAGCTCTCTACCAAGGGTCATCTCATGAAGAATGTGCTTGGAAGCATTCAAAAGGGGGTAAGCACTCATAGACAATTGGCAAACTATTGTGAACATCACGCGTTTGTCTCTTGTGTTGAACCCCAAAAGGTCTATGAGGCGCTTGAAGATCCGGATTGGCTCAATGCCATGCATGAAGAACTCAACAACTTTGAGTACAACAAGGTGTGGAGATTGGTGCCAAGGCCAACGGGAAACCACAATGTCATTGGAACCAAGTGGATATTCAAGAACAAGCAAGATGCTCATGGGACAATAGTTCGCAATAAGGCAAGATTGGTAGCACAAGGCTACTCTCAAGTTGAGGGTATCGACTACGGTGAAACCTTTGCTCCCGTTGCTCACCTTGAATCCATTTGTTTGTTGATTGCTTATGCTTCTCATCATAACTTTAAGTTGCAACAAATGGATGTGAAGAGTGCTTTTCTTAATGGTCCTATTAATGAGTTGGTATATGTCAAACAACCCCCTAGGTTCGAGGATCCCTACTTCCCCGATCATGTGTATCAACTCGATAAGGCACTCTATGGCCTTAAACAAGCCCCACGTGCGTGGTATGACCACCTTACCGAGTTGTAGCAAGATCGTGGATTTGAAGTTGGGAAAATCGACCCCACTCTTTTTACTAAGAAGGTCAAAGGGGAGTTGTTTGTGTGCCAACTATATGTTGATGATATTATCTTTGGTTCCCCTAACAAAGCTTTCAATGAGGAATTTGCCGCTCTCATGACCTCTAAGTTCAAGATGTCTTCGATGGGAGAGTTGAAGTTCTTCCTTGGATTCGAAGTCAAACAAAGAAGAGAAGGAACCTTCATCAACCAAACCAAATACACTCAAGACATGCTAAAGAGATTCAAGCTAAGTGATGTCAAGCCGGCTTCCACTCCAATGCCCACCAAGTGCCAACTTGACATTGATCCCAATGGTAAAGTGGTGGATCAAAAGGTATATCGCTCCATGATTGGCTCCTTGCTTTACCTTTGTGCATCTAGACCGGATATCATGTTGAGTGTGGGAATTTGTGCACGGTTTCAAGCCGCACCTAAGGAAAGCCACTTTGTGGCGGTCAAACGAATCTTTCGATATTTGGCTCATACCCCAAACTTTGGCTTATGGTACCCAAGAGGAGAAAACTTCAAGCTTGCAGGATTTTCGGAGTCGGATTGGGCGGGAGACAATGTGGATAGGAAGTCCACTTCTGGAGGGTGCCAATTCCTTGGTTGCTCTTTGGTAAGTTGGTCGTCCAAGAAGCAAAGTTGTGTGTCTCTCTCGTCCACCGAAGCGGAGTATGTGGCGGCTAGTAGTTGTTGTGCACAACTTCTTTGGATGAGGCAAACTTTAAAGGATTACAGTGTCATTTGTGACAAAGTGCCTCTTTGGTGTGACAATGAAAGTGCCATCAAGATTTCTCTCAACCCGGTTCAACACTTCAAGACGAAGCATATTGAGATTCCGTATCACTTCATTCGGGATCACATTAGGCGAGGGGAGATTGAGCTCAACTATGTCAACACTCATGATAACCTTGCAGATATTTTCACGAAGCCTTTGGATGAAGCAAGATTTCACGAGTTAAGGCATGAGCTAAATATCATTGATTCGAGCAATGTTGCTTGAACCCTTGCACACCCCACCATACTCAGCTTGTTGTCTTGTTTATGTGTAGGCATGGACATAGGGGGAGTGTTGTTCTCTCAATGAACTCTCCCTCCCCCCACTATGCATAAATTGATCAAGTCTTTCACATTAGCCATTTTTGATGGTACTTGTGCTTCAAAGATGAGTTTTGGTCATGGGCCCAAGGTTAAAATCTTCGCGGCGCCATACCTCTTGACTCAAACATAGGTGGCCTCGGCCACCGCCCTCTCTTGAAGAGGTGTGTGTTTCTTGTCCTCTCGCTAGTGTTCTCGTTGCTGTGTTTTGGTTCCCTCTTCTTGCCGTTTGTTTTTCCCTTCTTTTTGAGCCTAGCCATTTGGTGTCTAGTCTTTGGGTCTTGCTGGGCGGTACTGCCGCTGGTGGTGCGCGGTACTACCGCTTGTGTTGACAAGCGGTACTACCGCCCACCCGAGGGGTACTACCGTTGAGGGGCGAGACCAGGGGGTTATGTCGTGGCAGGGGGAGGTTTCGTCTCCCCCATACCCATTCGCACCGCCCACTTGTTCCTCTTCGTCTCTCCAGCGTCGACTTGCCGCGGGAGGGCTCCGGCGGTCCGCCGTCTCCGGGCCGTCCCTCTCCATTTCCTTTGGTGGAGTCGATCCCCACCCGTCCTCTTGCCATGGATGCCGGTATTGCCCCTGTTTCTCTTCTCCTCTTGTCTAGATTTCAGATCTAGTGTCTTAGGGGCAATAGTGGTTGCATCTCTCAATTTTTGGCTAAATCAAGGCTTGAGTAGGTTGGAGAAGGCGACTAGACTTTTTGGATTGATAATTGGTAGGAGTATTTTTGAATTTGGCATCCCGGTAGTGCCGGATTTGACCACGGTAGTAGGGAACCGCCATTTCCCCGTCTTGAGCGGTACTACCGCTCCCATTGGAGCGGTACTACCGCAAGGGTGGTACTGCCGGTTATTGATCGCAATACTACCACTGGTTGCCCAATTCCATCCTATTCCTGCCAATTTTCGATCTCTTTTGCTGTGTTTGGTGGCTTATGCTCGTTCTTTCTGGTTGTTTCGTGTGTCCGTGTGTTTGTTCCAGGTGATGGTCCTTCTGAGCAGCATGCGCGCCGTGTCAACCCCGGGCGTGCAACTTCCAAGCGCTACCGCACCTCTGAGACAACGACGGCCTCATCAAGTGTTCTGCCTCCTCCTCAATTGAATAAGATGAGTGCGTCCATGCCCAAACCAAGGACCAAGTCTGTGACAGAGTTGTCTGCCAAGTAATTCTGGGAGAGGCGTCGGCGCAACCCCTATGAGGTCGATCAAGAACCCGCCTTGGTCAACCGCCCGTTCTGGAACCGTTTTCAGTATGCCATCTACTTTGATGTGATCAAATCCAAGAAGAATCTTTTTGTTGCTGTTCGCTCCATCGACGTTGACTTTATGGAGAAGGATCCTGCCTACTTTGGGGAGGCTCTTCAGATGTGCTCTAAGTTGAACATCCTCAGGATCATGCAGTTCAACAAGGACTTTGATGCAAATTTGGTGGCTCAGTTTTATGCCACCGTCCATCTTGGAACAGATGAGGACAGGACTCTGACTTGGATGACTAATGGCAGGCTGCTTTCTGTCAAGTGGAAGGCCTTCATGGAGCTTCTTGAAGTTGAGGATCGAGGTCTTGAGAACCCAGTTGGCTTTCGTCCTCACCGCAATGCAACTTCCACTCACAAGCAATCTCTCTGGCCATACTGTACCTTGAGGATTCACCCAGTGACTCAGAAGGAGACCTATGAGCTGCCTGCATTTCTAGACATTCTCCATCGTATCTTCAGGGAGACTCTCTTCCCTCGCATTGGCAACTTGGATATGGTACAGTCTTTCCTTGTGGACATGCTTCTTTTCTGTCAGCATGAGAAGGAAGAAAACACTGGAGAATCCTTGGATACCTCTCATGTCATGTGGTCTGAGTTGGTTTCCGCCATCTCTGAGCGAAAGTGCCATATCTATGGACCGTTCATCATGTTGCTCATTGAGAAGGCCTGGGAGCGTGTTTATCCTAAGGTTTTGTTGGAGACTGGGGATCTTGTTTCTCATGAGATCAAGCGTCTAAGGAAGAAGGAGAACTGGGGCACCTCTGCTCCGAGCTCTGGTGTTCCGCCTAGAGCTGATGCCATGGAGACCGATGCTGATGCTGATGATGACGATGACTATGAGCCTTCTGGAGCAGAGCCCTCTTGGGCAAAGAAGCTCAAGCGCAAGATGAAGAAACTCTTCTGCATAGAGTCTCATGGTCAGTACATGACTCATGTGGCTGAGAAGTAGGCCAGGAGTCGTCACAAGGAGCTCATGCGTCAGTTGGGTGCGACCGTTCCCAGCGGATCTGAGGGCAAGATCACTGATGAGGAGGAGTGGATTCAGCAACACTGTCCGTGGACCGATTCAGACTCCGAGCAGTTTCCGACTGAGGATGGCAGTGCAGATGATCCCGCCGGGATGTGATGATAGAGCCCCTCAGTTTGATATCACCTAGAGCCATAGCAGCGCTCTTTGCCTTTTTGGTGTCTCGATGCCAAAGGGGGAGAGAGCTTAGGGATTTGTCGTTATCGAGTTGCGAGCGTGTGTTTGTGTGGCGTGTTTGCCTTGCCTGTCTTTCTCGCAAACTCTTTTCTCGTGTTTGGCGCTTGTTTGGTTTGTGTTTTTGAGGATCGGTACCCTTTCATATGGTTTGAGACATATGCTCCCTTATCCTGTTATTATCTAGTTTGTCTAGTACCTTATGCTTCCTAGCTATATATGTTCCAATACGTGTTGCTATTGCTGTCAGACTATAAAATATAGGGGGAGTATTGATCCCAATGTATGTGCTTTGATTTTCATTGACTCTTTTTTTGGCACACACATTCAGGGGGAGCTCCGTCTATATTTTGTAGTTCTGGGGTTCATCTACTTTCTTGTCTTACCTTTTTGTGCAAATCCCGTGTTGTCATCAATCCACCAAAAAGGGGGAGATAGTTAAGGCATGTTTCTCTCTAAGTAGTTTTGGTGATTGATGACAACATCATTGAGGACTAATCATGTGCATTGAGTATTTCAGAGATTCATCCTTTGGCACAAGATGATTCCCTCCCCTCGGAGTTTGAAGCAAAGACGGTGTAGCCCTTTCGATTCAGTTTTGGTGGACCTGTGTCGTAGGAGTCACCGTACTATCAAGAGGGGTCCGCATTGGTTAGGCTAGGGTGGAATCAACACGTACACATCCCCTTCGCACCCTCTGAGCTTTTTCGCTTCGTTGAAGGGTCCCTTGCTTCCTTGTCCCTGAGGTCTGGTCCCAGCGGTAGTACCACGAACCCCTACAGTAGTACCGCTCGAGAGCTACAAGCGGCAATATCGCTCCACAGCGGTAGCACCGCTTGGAACTCTCAGCCGTAGTACCGCTGTGGCTCCGTGCTCCTACTGCCTCGACTCGAGTGTTCTCCTCTCGTGTCGGGTTTTGTGGCACTAGCTGTGGCAGTAGAGGCGGTAGTACCGCTTATAGGCGGTAGTACCACCCTTACCACCGCGGTAGTACCGCCCTGGGTCCAGGACCTGCTCTGCATCTCGCTCTCTTCTCACTGCGCGGCAGTACCGCGAGGTGGAACGGTAGTACCGCTGGCCATAGCGGTAGTACCGCCCCCCAGCGGTAGTACCGCCCTGTGCGGGGCTGAGCGGGGTAACGGTTGGATTGTCTCCCCCCTTATAAAAGGAGGTCTTCTTGTCCAAGTTGACTTCACCTCTTTTCCCCAAGCTCCATTGTTGCTCCAAAAGCTCATTTTCGCCCGATCTCTCTCCCTAGCCAATCAAACTTGTTGATTTTCTAGGGATTGGTTGAGAAGGCCCAGATCTACACTTCCACCAAGAGAAATTTGATTCCCCCCACTCATCCCTTGCGGATCTTGTTACTCTTCGGTGTTTGAGCACCCTAGACGGTTGAGGTCACCTCGGAGCCATATTCCATTGTGGTGAAGCTCCGTGGTTTCGTTGGGAGCCTCCAATTCGGTTGTGGAGAGTGCCCCAACCTTGTTTGGAAAGGTCTGGTCGCCGCCTCCAAGGGCACCAATAGTGGATTCACGACATCTCGCATTGTGTGAGGGCGTGAGGAGAATACGGTGGCCCTAGTGGCTTCTTGGGGAGCATTGTGCCTCCACACCGCTCCAACGGAGACGTACTTCCCCTCAAAAGGAAGGAACTTCGGCAATACATCCTCGTCTCCACCGGCTCCACTCTTGGTTATTTCGTGCCTTTACTTGTGCAAGCTTATTTGTGTTGTATCCTTAGCTTGCTTGTGTACTTATTGTTGTTGCATCATATAGGTTGCTCACCTAGTTGCATATCTAGACAACCTACTTTGATGCAAAGTTTAAATTGGTAAAGAAAAGCTAAAAATTGTTAGTTGCCTATTCACCCCCTCTAGTCAACTATATCGATCCTTTCAGCTGCCCCTACTGCAGCAGGCCCAAGCCCAGGTCTGGGTTAATGGAGCATCTTATGGAACATTGTCGGGCTACAGTGATCAGCGGTGATGACTACAAGATCAGGGTGTAGCATGCTGCCCTCCTGAAGGTCCTGAGAAGCCCTAACATGTAGTCCTACATCATCCTGATCATCAGAAGCTGGAAGCCCTACTCATCATCAGTAGATTTGATGATGTTTTACTTTTGGATGGCTGCATGTGGGTCTGAACTGGTGGGAACTAGCTCTACTAATATAATGTAATGTATTATGTATCTGAACTGGATCTGTTGTGAACTGGCTGGTCCTGTGGTGGTAATCTAGAATGCTATCTATATTTGTGTGGCCTTAACTTTAATTGTGGTGAATGCTACCTTCTGTTTAGTTGTTGTTTCAATGTGTAGTTTACGAGTTTCGATGGTGCAATGATCACAAATGTGCTTCCGACATGATGCAACACTTATCCATGCTGTGGGCAAGCGCAACATGCTGTGCCCATGTGCAAATCGTACCAAATTTAGAATCTGGCAATGTTCCAAATTAGCTGTGTCATGAATTATAGTACATGGGGTTTAGTAAAGTTACTGATAATTGTTCATCCTCACACATTCCATCAATGCATAATTTGAATAAGCAAAAAGATCAAATGTTCCATCATTTGAACAAATGTTGCAATAATAGAGAAAATATTCCATCATCAAAGTGTGAAGGAATTAAAATGTAAATTTAGAAGAGTAATGTAATACTAGTTAAAAATAATGTGTGCAAAAAACGGAATTTGAAATAAGATGTACTATATTTTTTAATAAAGTTATATTATCCTACTTATTAGAATTTTGAAAATGTCACTTATTTTTAAGAAAAGAAAATATAAATATTTAAAAGATGTGTTTGATAAAAATACCTTTTGAATTCTTTGTATGTTATTTTTTGAGGGGTCATGTAATTTTTATATTATTTTTTGAGTGGTTAGGTAATTTTTATGTAAACAAAAGGAAAAGGAAAAAATAAACAAAAGGAAAAGCATGGGCCAGCCTAGCCATCTAGACCCACGCGTGGTCCAGCGCGCGGGATAGGCTGGCCTGTGAAAGCCCATCTAATTTGGCCCATCGCATGGGCGCACTAGGGCAGAGCAGACGGTGATGGGAGTTTAGTCCCACCTCCCCTAGCGAGAGGAAGACGCACCAGCTTATATACCCGGCTGCGAGCCCCCAGTCAAGCTCCTCTCATAAGCAGGTAGTACATTTCCTAACCATCATGCTCTCTGCCCCATGGGGCCTACCAGCAGAAAAGTAATCTGCACCACGGGCCTGCATCCTGGCCCATAAACTGTTGGGTTTCAAGTCGTATGCAGGCCGTGGTGTACGAAATCTCCTGCCTTTGGTAGGTGGGCATTTTTTTTGCATATTGAAATTAGTTTTGATCTTCTTCAAATCACCAACAAAAGTTTGCACATGCTCACTCACGTACATGTAATACACATTTGTTTTGCATATATGTCTTTGTTGAAATGTACTGCTAGTAAGGGTGTTTTTTTTCATCTGTCACATGTTTTCATCTCAAATCAATTGCTACTATTTTTAATCTGTCACATGTTTTTCAACCCAAATCAATTAGTACTATGTTTCATCTGTCACATGTTACTTCATCCCAAATCAATTACTACTATTTTGTTATAAAGTACACTTGGAAACCTAGAGGGCAGTATACTCCGATGTTTTGATCAGTCAGTCTAGAGGGCATTATAAATTAAAAAAATTCAAAAAAATATAAAACCTTGGAAACCTAGCTGTGTTTGTGCCAAAGATCATGTGTGCAAAAATTGAGGTTATTTGGAGGTGGTCGAAAAAATCACCGCATTCCGAAGGGACCATTTGGTTAACTTAAGCCAGTTTTTGAACAAAGGTGATTTTTTCCACCACCTCCAAATCACCCAAATTTTCTTTTACATGGTGACCTACATGTGCCAAAGATGGCTATGAAAGAAAATTAAATATATATATATATTTTACAATGCCCCCTTGAGGTATAGACCAAAGTTTTGATCAGTCAGTCTAGAGGGCAGTATAAATTCAAAAAAATATAAAACCTTCGAAACCCAGCTTTGTTTGTGCAAGAGATCATGTGTGCAAAAATTGAGGTGATTTGGAGGTGGTCGGAAAAATCACCGCATTCTGGAGGGACCATTTGGTCTTAACTTAAGCCAGTTTTTGAACAAAGGTGATTTTTTCCACCACCTCCAAATCACCCAAGTTTTATTTTACATGGTGACCTACATGTGCCAAAGATGGCTATGAAAGAAAATTTTAATTTTTTTTACAATGCCCCCTTGAGGTATAGACCGATGTTTTGATCAGTCAGTCTAGAGGGCAGTATAAATTCAAAAAAATATAAAACATTGGAAACCTAGCTTTGTTTGTGCAAGATATCATGTGTGCAAAAATTGAGGTGATTTGGAGGTGGTCGAAAAAATCACCGCATTCCGGAGGGACCATTTGGTCTAGCTTAAGCCAGTTTTTGAACAAAGGTGATTTTTTCCACCACCTACAAATCACCCAAATTTTCTTTTACATGGTTACATACATGTGCCGAAGATGGCTATCAAAGAAAATTTGGAGAAAAAATATTTTACAATGCCCCATTGAGGTATAGACCGATGATTTGACCAGTCAGTCTAGAGGGAAGTATAAATTCAAAAAAAAATCAAAAAATATATAAAACCTTGGAAACCTAGCTTTGTTTGTGTAAGAGATCATGTGTGCAAAAATTGAGGTGATTTGAGGGTGGTCGGAAAAATCACCACATTCTGGAGGGACCATTTGGTCTAACTTAAGCCAGTTTTTGAACAAAGGTGATTTTTCCCACCACCTCCAAATCACTCAATTTTTCTTTTACATGGTGACCTACATGTGCCAAAGATGGCTATGAAAGAAAATTTGAAAAAAGTATATTTTACAATGCCCCCTTGAGGTATAGACCGATGTTTTGATCAGTCAGTCTAGAGGGCAGAAAAATATAAAACCTTGGAAACCTAGCTTTGTTTGTGCAAGAGATCATATGTGCAAAAATTAAGGTGATTTGGAGGTGTTCGAAAAAATCACCGCATTCCGGAGGGACCATTTGGTCTAACTTAAGCCAGTTTTTGAAGGAAGGTCATTTTTTGCCTGGGGGACCACATTGGCCATGCCCACATGGTCCAAAAAGTTGGGGTCATCACATGCATGCCTCCACATGCACCATGTACAAGTCGGACCATTCAGGTCTACCGGAGGGCAAGTATGAAAGAGGTTTTCCTTGCCGGTCCCACCAAATGATCCCAAACTTTATGCACACCCTACCATGACCATGGCATGCATGCATGACAAGTATCGTTCATTTCCGACACTCGATGCATTTTCTAGGGTTTTTTCGATGACAAAACCCTAGAACACTGCCCCGACGTGACGCAATGTGCGTTTTGTGTCCGAATTCGTGCACACCTTTGCGTGGGGGACCACATTGGCCATGCCCACATGGTCCTAAAAGTTGGGGTCATCTCATGCATGCCTCCACATGCACCATGTACAAGCAGGACCATTCGGGTCTGCCGGAGGGCAAGTCTGAAAGAGGTTTTCCTTGCCGGTCCCACCAAATGATCCCAAACTTTATGGACACCCTACCATGACCATGGCATGCATGCATGACTAGAGTGGGAGCAGAATTCATACACCACCACCTCATTTTTGTTGAAATTCCATTAATAGCTATGTGTATTACATGTAAGTGAGAATGTGTAAAATTTATTAGGTGATTTGAAGAAGATCAAAACATTAACTTGTCATATATGCAAAAAAATGTGTATTGCATGCAAGTTAGCATGTGTATAATTTAGTACGTGATTTGAAGATCAAAACACATGTCAATAGTATGAAAAAAATGCCCACCTACCAGAGCAGGAGAATTCGTACACCACGGCCTGCATACGACTAGGAACCCAGCCGTTCATGGGCCAGGATGCAGGCCCGTGGTGCAGAATATCTCTGCTGCTAGTAGGCCCCACGGGGCAGAGGGGATGAAAGTTAGGCAATGTACTGCCTGCATATGAGAGGAGCTTGAGAGGGGAGTTGCAGCCGGGTATATAAACCGTTGTGGCGCCCTCTCGCTTGGCGAGGTGGGACTAAACTCCCACCACCCCACGGCTGTGCCCTGCGCGGCTCTGCCTTGGGCCCAATTCAGGTGGGCTGGCCCAGGGCAGCCTCATCCACGCGCTGAAATACTTTGCCTTTATAAATTCTTATATTTGTTTCTGTTTTATATTCTCTTTTATTTCACTTCTTAACTCCAAAATTTCTTTTCTTTTTTATATTTGTAATATTTAAAATCAAATCTCTTTTTCTGTATTATTTCTAACAGTGTTTACTAAAATTTAAAAAATCTTCCCAATTATGTTGTGTTTTATTTCATTTGTCCGTTCTCTTTTTTATATTAATAATATTTACAAAATATAAGATAAAATGGTGTGTTTTATTTCACTTCTTCATTCTAATATTTCTTATCTTTCTATATTTGAAATATGTTTACTTTGTAAGATAAAATGTTGTGTTTTATTTCACTTCTTCATTCTAATATTTCTTCTCTTCTTTATATTTGAAATATTTTTAAAATTTAAGATAATATGCTATCTTTTATTTCACTTCTTCATTCTAATAGATATTATCTTTTTTATATTTGAATTGTTTTTTAAATGTAAGATAATATGTTGTCTTTTATTGCACTTATTCGAACACGTTTTTCTTCTGTTTTCTATATTCTCCTCTTTTCTTTGTTCTGACAGCTATAAATTTATATAATGTACGATATCATGTTGTCTTTTATTTCACTTTTCATGTTTGTCCTTCCTAATTATAAATTTTCTTTTCTGTTTGATACTTGAAATATTATTAATTCAAATCTAGTAGGGACAATCGCATGCATGCCTCCACATGCATCATGTACTACAAGCAGGTTTTCTTCTCGGTCTCACCAACTGAGACCAAACTTTATGCACACCCTAGGATGACCATGGCTAGCATGCATGACAAGTATCGTTCATTTCCGACACTATGCATTTTGTAGGGTTTTTGCAGTGATAAAACCCTAGAACAGTGCCCCGATGTGACACAATGTGCGTATTGTGTCCGAATTCAAGTAGACCTTGCCTGGGGGACCACATTGGCCATGCGCACATGGTCCCAAAAGTTGGGGTCATCTCATGCGTGCCTCCACATGCACCATGTACAAGCCGGACCATTCGGGTCTGCCGGAAGGCAAGTATGAAAGAGGTTTTCCTTGCGGGTCCCACCAAATGATCCCAAACTTTATGCACACCCTACCATGACCATGGCATGCATGCATGACAAGTATCATTCATTTCCGACACTCGATGAATTTTCTAGGGTTTTTTCCGGTGACAAAACCCTAGAACACTGCCCCGACGTGACGCAACGTGAGTCTCATGTCCGAATTCGTGCAGACCTTGCCTGGGGGACCACATTGGCCATGCCCACATGGTTCCAAAAGTTGGGGTCATCTCATGCAAGACTCCACATGCACCATGTACAAGCAGGACCATTCGGGTCTGCCGGAGGGCATGTTTGAAAGAGGTTTTCCTTCCCGGTCCTACCAATTGATCCCAATCTTTATGCACATCCTAGGATGACCATGGCAAGCATGCCTGAAAAGTATCGTTCATTTCTGACACTCGATGCATTTTCTAGGGTTTTTCTGGCGAAAAAACCCTTGAACACTGCTTGAACGTGACGCAACGTGCGTTTTGTGTCCGAATTCGTGGAAACCTTGCCTGGGGGACCACATTGGCCATGCCCACATGGTCCCAAAGTTGGGGTCATCTCATGCATGCCTCCACATGCACCATGTACAAGCAGGACCATTCGGGTCTGCCGGAGGGCAGGTCTGAAAGTGGTTTTCCTTACCGGTCCCACCAATTAGGAAGTCATAAATAGGACAACATTTAATCATACATATTTGAAATTGAAAACTATGAGAAGAAATGATATGGAATTATGAAACATGAAAAAACAATTAGTAATAAGAAGGAGAAAACATAAAATAACAGGAAAACCAAAAAAGGAAAGAGGAACAATACATTTGAATTTATAATATTGCAGATATGATAGAGATACTATAAATATTGTTAAACATATACAACTATACAATAACTAATATGTTAAACAAAGATTATATATTGTTTTTTGAGGGAAGAAATAATGATATTTATTTTGAGCAACAGAAACAAACATTATATTTTTTTGAGGGGTAGAAACAAACATTATATGGTTACATATGTAGGTTGGTGGGCCGGCCCAGACCGCAAATACCTGTCGGATCCATTTTGTGGGGGCCCATAACGGTGCACTTTCCATGCACGTCGATCACATGCACGTCGATCACGGGAGTAGTTGTCGTTTTGTTACACAATTCCTGGATCGTGCTAATCCATATTTTCCTTATCCCTATGATTGAGGAGCACGTTCATCCTCGCTTCAACGGAGGAAAATATAGATCCCGAGATTCGCCTCAGGGAAGTTACGACGACCTAGGAGTCGACCTCATATATAATCTCCACCTACTCGCACATGTCGTCGACTAGATCGCCTCCTGCAGGCGAGTCGTCAACAGCTCCATCCGCCGCATCCCACACGACACAAAAACGCCGAGAAGATCAAGGTCGTCCGCACGTGGTGGCCTCCCTCGACGAACTACGTCGACACCGCATCACCGACTTCTTTCATCTTCATCGACCAATCAAGTAAGTTCTCCTCCTTACCGTCTTCATAGCAAGCTAGTTCCTCCGTGTCATTGCGTTGATGGACTTAAGTTTAGCACATTTTTTCAAATAGTATCAACCCGACTAGATGTGTTCTGACCAGATGGCGTAGATGAACTAAATCTTTGGTTCTTTCATAGCATGGTAGAATACGATGTTGTTTCTCAAGAAGCATGATGCAATAGATTTTTTGTCACATGATCCAATTATATTTTGTCACACAATCCAATTATATTCTTGTGCACATAGAACATTAAAGAGTTATGCATTAGATGTTGATGAACCTCAAATAGGTACCATTGCTATAGACTGTAGTTATTTACAGCTGGTCAATTTGTCACCGTGTTAATAAGACAACCGAACGAATTTCTAACAGTTTACCATATTAAGTTAATTGATTATATAATTTCTCTGATACTCAAAGAACTTGATCAGATGCAAGTAAATTCAATTACCAATTGTAGTTATTTTTTATAGCCTCATATCAGCACACACTTGGCTGCATGTTGCGGTATACATGGTGCTAGTTTTATATTTGCATTAGTGTTATTTTTGCATTAGTGTTAGCTACTGTCAGCAAGTTTTATATTTTTGCATGTGTATTGTTATTTTTGCATTAGTGTTCGCTAATGTCATGAAGTTTTATATTTTGTTTCAACAAGATGGACGAGCTGAATGGAGAAATTGTATGTGTCGTCGAAAAATGGTGCAAGCTTGTTGCCGCTCTACCGAGCGATCAACGCGCTAGAGTCGCCGATACAACATTGTGCAGCATGCTTCAGATACCATCTATTAAGATGCGTACCCTACTGATTAGGTATATGGTTGAGAATTTTGAGGCCAGCACGGCCAGATTCATTATACAAGAGCATGTTGGGGAGGTGTCTCTCGGAGCCGTGGACGTCGAGTGCATCTTCAACTTGGAGAACCAAGGACTGTCCGCTTCAGACATTCTCATCGAAGAAGGTGAGGATATCAAGGACCGGGTGCCACCACAATTTCTCAGTAAGACAACAGGTAACATAGTCATTGATGATCTCATTCCGGACATCATTAAAAATAAATCCACCAACGACAATTTCCTTCGGAAAGTAGTCCTTGTCCTGCTAGGAATAGTTCTTGCTCCCATGTCGAGCAAGATTGTCCCAAAACAGTATTACGCGTTGGTCGATGATGTGAAACATATTTCCAAGATCAACTAGAATGCGTTCACCCTTCGTGTTCTCCTCGATTGCCTTCGCATTGTCAAGAAAGGCAAACACCTCCGCCAATGGCCGAAAGGCAATTTAGCTCTCCTGCAGGTACACATATGAGACCTGTTGCATTTTGTCAATTGTTATGTAATTGCAATTTTATGTGATGTATTGTACTAACTGTAAATATCTAAAAAAAATTGTAGTACTTGTACTGGGAGAAGGTGCAACCTCTGCAAGGTGATTGCGCTTTCAATCCCAACTTGTGCATGCAACCTCTGATGAGGAACTGGACCGAAGGTGCAGCTACTAGGAGAGATCGTTTTGACTATGACAATGGACGTGGCCGTGGTAACATCAAGGTCAATCATTGTGTTGTGTCTTTCTGAAATGTTTTGTAACAAAATAATATTTATTTTTAATTCATCACATGTACTTACAATATCGCATGCAGATTGAAGATAACATTACACAATAATATAGGGCGTAGGAGCCGAATATCCCAGATAATGCAAGGCAGGAGAAGCCAAAAAGCAAGCCCGCCAATGGAAACGCAAAGAAGTCGAAGACTGACCCAATCTCGGAAGATGTGATGGAGGTTCTAATGAAGCGGTGCATGGACTTCATACACACCCAGATGAGGCAAATCCCTGATCAAGTTGCTGAGGTGTCACACCCTAACTTTATAGTTTACATTATGTTTGCTGCTCTAAAACCATGCAAGCATTACTAACTTTATATTTCTATTGCAGAGATTGTTGGAGAAGTTGAACAAAGCAGGTGTCGTGTACAAGCCGGCTGCTGCCATGCCGTCCGCGGACAATGATGTGGATGAAGAACTGGATTCGTTCGAGAACGGTCCATATGAAAAGAAGGAATTTGTGTACAAGGATGACATAGACTCACACGGAGAGCCGGTCATTGACATGACGCTGCCTGATGAAGTGGTTCCTGTCGGCGTTCTGGGAACGGGGGTCCCTAGACTTGCCTGCCTGCGGCCCACGGCGTGGCTCTGCGCAGGGGCCCCTACGGCCCATCTTCATCAACAAGGCATTCAAGACCCTCGCGACGGGCCAAGACTCGCGAGGCGGACGACACAAGACCTCCTCAGGGGCAGCCTCACCAGGTTGGCTTGCGAGGAGCGGAGAGATCAAGATAGGACAAACCTCACGAGGCTCTCGTGACGTGAGCCATGACGATCGAGAGCAGGCAGACGCCAGCGCCCGCAGTGTCCTTGTTTCCCCTTTGGTGCTAAGGAAGCAAGTGCAGGCGCGGAGTACCGAGGCGTCAGGCAAAGGTTTCCATACCGGTGCAGTGGGACCAAGACCAGCAGGACGGCAAGACGGAGGTCACCATGGAGCCCAAGACGGCGTCACCGCCAGAGCCTTTTGCAGGCGAAGACCGCTTTTGTCAGGATAAGCTGTACTAGCTGTCCCCTTTCAAATTGTCCGTTGTTGGCTCCCTCCCCGCTCAATATTTGGGAAGAGGACCAGGGCCTATATAAGTAGAACTAGCCACCACCATAGTGGCATCTCATCTGATCTTGAGCCAACCCTTAGCCACGTACAAGCACAAGAACACCTCAACCTCAGGAGGCTGTTCTTCCCCTTGTACTGTTCATCATCAGCCCAAGAGGCAATCCACCACCACCACACTCGAGTAGGGTATTACACCACAACGGTGGCCCGAACCAGTAGAAATCTTGTGTCTTTTGTGTTGTGAGTTCGTCAAGTTCGTTCGCTAGATCTCAGCAAGCTAGGGCGTGGATCGGTAGGGGGGAAAGAACTTCGCGCGCACCCCAGAGTTCGAACCTTAAGGGTTTTGCCAGAACCCGTGATCCGAAATTTGGCACGCTAGGTAGGGGTGTGCCGAAACTTCCCTTCCGTCGCTCCGCGCCCCGTTGCTTCATAGTCTCCATGGCGGACGCACGTCGCGCCCGCGCCGAGCGCCGGGCTGCCCTCGCCACCCACGTTGCTCAGACGGCCCCTGTCGGCGGGCCACACCGTCGTTCTCCGTCGCCTGCCGCCAACGCCGCCAACGGCCCAGTGGGGAACGAGCAGCAGGCGTCCTCGTTGCACCCCTCGGTGCGGCAGGACAGCCGAACCGTCACTGCGTCGCTGACTCCCGCTGGATCATCGTCTCACGCTTGTCGCGCTCCCACAGACCCACGGGCCGCGCTCCTCATGGCGCACGAGCTCCTGCGCTACCGTCCAGTCGACGACCTCTACGAGGACTGGCTCGACCGCATCGCCGAGCTCGTCTGCGCCGCAGGGGGCTCCCCTGCACCGTTCCTCTCACTGCCTCACCCTCCGCCAGCTACGGGCGACGTAGCTCATGGAGCGCCTCCACCACCTCAGCACCAATACGGCGCCCTGGCGCCAAGGCGCGTGGCTCCACGGTGCGATTCACCACGTCCAGCGCCCGCGCGCGAGGAAAGAAGCTGCCAAGAAGTCGCTCGACCACAAGAAAACGCTCCACCACTCCTCGCACGGCCGCGCCAGGATCGCTTGCTGCGGCAAGGCCCCGCGCTGGTTGCCGTAGCGACACGCGGGCGTCAAGACCAAGCTCCACCCCCAAGGCGGGCCCCGGTGACCACGGCCGGCTGCCGCGCCTTCACCCCCGAGCTGCGTAGCGTCGCCTGGCCGGGCAAGTTCAAATTGGATCTGCCTCCTCGCTACGACGGCACCCCCGACCCCGCGGAGTTCCTGCAGCTCTACGAGCTGAGCATCGAGGTGGCCAACGGCGACGAGAAAGTCATGGAAAACTGGTTCCCAATGGCACTCAAAGACGACGCCCGTTCATGGCTCCTGAACCTACCTCCAGGTTCAATCTCCTCCTAGGACGAGATGCGCGACCGCTTCGTCGCCATTTCCAAGGCACTCGCGACCGCCCATCGGCCACGGGTGACCTGTGCCGCGTCAAGCAACAACCAGGAGAGACCCTCCAGAAGTACATCCAATGCTTCAACAACATTCGCCTCAAGATCCCCATGGTGACGGACGAGGCCATCATCTCCGCGTTCTCTGATGGCGTTCGCGACGTCAAGATGAAGGAGGAGCTCGCTATCCACGAGGAGCTGTGCACATTCCTGGAGCTGTTCAACCTGGCGACCAAGTGCGCCAGAGTTGAGGAAGGGCGCCTCTCCCTCCTTGAGCTCCCGGCTGCGGACCCGGAGGAGAAGAAAGCCAAGGCCAAGGACATGAATCGCAAGGGAGCAGCCGTGCCCGCGGCGGAGCCGGACACCAAGCGCGGCAGAGATCAGCCCGAGTCATCCAAGAGCAGCTGATGTCTACTACACAACCTTCTTCTTGTATACGTTGTTGGGCCTCCAAGTGCAGAGGTTTGTAGGACAGTAGCAAAATTCCCTCAAGTGGATGACCTAAGGTTTATCAATCCGTGGGAGGCGTAGGTTGAAGATGGTTTCTCTCAAACAACCCTGCAACCAAATAACAAAGAGTCTCTTGTGTCCCCAACACACCCAATACAATGGTAAATTGTATAGGTGCACTAGTTCGGCGAAGAGATGGTGATACAAGTGCAATATGGATGATAGATATAGGTTTTTGTAATCTGAAAATATAAAAACAACAAGGTAACTAATGGTAAAAGTGAGCGTAAACGGTATTGCAATGCTAGGAAACAAGGCCTAGGGTTCATACTTTCACTAGTGCAAGTTCTCTCAACAATAATAACATAATTGGATCATATAACTATCCCTCAACATGCAACAAAGAGTCACTCCAAAGTCATTAATAGCGGAGAACAAACAAAGAGATTATTGTAGGGTACAAAACCACCTCAAAGTTATCCTTTCTAATCGATCTATTCAAGAGTCCGTAGTAAAATAACACGAAGCTATTCTTTCCGTTCGATCTATCCTAGAGTTCGTACTAGAATAACACATTAAGACACAAATCAACCAAAACCCTAATGTCACCTAGATACTCCAATGTCACCTCAAGTATCCGTGGGTATGATTATACGATATGCATCACACAATCTCAGATTCATCTATTCAACCAACACAAAGAACTACAAAGAGTGCCCCAAAGTTTCTATCGGAGAGTCAAGACGAAAACGTGTGCCAACCCCTATGCATAAGTTCACAAGGTCACTGAACCCGCAAGTTGATCACCAAAATATACATCAAGTGGATCACATGATATCCCATTGTCACCACAGATAAGCACATGCAAGACATACATCACGTGTTCTCAAATCCTGAAAGACTCAATCTGATAAGATAACTTCAAAGGGAAAACTCAATCCATTACAAGAGAGTAGAGGGGGAGAAACATCATAAGATCCAACTCTAGTAGCAAAGCTCGTGATACATCAAGATCGTATCACCTCAAGAACACGAGAGAGAGAGAGATCAAACACGTAGCTACTGGTACATACCCTCAGCCCTGAGGGTGAACTACTCCCTCCTCGTCATGGAGATCGCCGGGATAATGAAGATGGCCACCGTTGAGGGATCCCCCCTCCGGCAGGGTGCCGGAACAGGGTCCCAATTGGTTTTTGGTGGCTACAGAGGCTTGCGGCAGCGGAACTCCCGATCTATTCTGTTCCCCAATGTTTTTAGGGTATATGGATATATATAGGCGAAAGAAGTCGGTCAGGGGAGCCACGAGGGGCCCACGAGGGTGCGGGACGCGCCGAGGGGGCAGGCGCGCCTCCCTGCCTCGTGGCCACCTTGAAGCTTCCTTGACTTCAACTCCAAGTCTCTTGGATCACGTTCGTTCGAAAAATCACGCTCCCAAAGGTTTCATTCCGTTTGGACTCCCTTTGATATTCCTTTTCTGTGAAACACTGAAACAAGGGAAAAAACAGAAACTGGCACTGGGCTCTGGGTTAATAGGTTAGTCCCAAAAATAGTACAAAAGTGCGTAGTAAAGCCCATTAAACATCCAAGATGGATAATATAATAGCATGAATACTTCATAAATTATAGATACGTTGGAGATGTATCAGCATCCCCAAGCTTAATTCCTGCACGTCCTCGAGTAGGTAAATGATAAAAGAAATAATTTATGAAGTGTGAATGCTAGAAGGTGCACAAGTTTAATCAATGATAATGTCAATCACCTTTTCTAGCATCATTATATGTCATAACAGTAGGTCAACTCATAGAACTTTTCATGATCAAGTAACAAGCTATTCACATGTTAAAGTATAGATCATAAACTTTCTTAAAAACTAACAAACTATGTTCTCAGTCATCAAAAAATTGCATTTCATCTTATTTTCAGGAAGAGTCTATGTCAGAGCTTTGATTTAGCAAATCCCACATACTCAACTATCATATAGTCTTCCATGATTGCTACCGCTCAAAGCATATTTTTAGAACAAATAGTATTCATCGAACATAGAGAAAGATAGGGGCTTAATGTTTCGCCTCCCAACCTTTTACCTCAAGGGTAATGTCAACAATAATAATTCATGCTCAAATATATTTGAATGGCCATATATGCTTAGATCTTTCCCCACCCCATGATGTTGGAAATATGCCCTAGAGGCAATAATAAATTGGTTATTATTATATTTCCTTGTTCATGATAATCGTTTATTATCCATGCTATAATTGTATTGATAGGAAACTCAGATACATGTGTGGATACATAGACAACACCATGTCCCTAGTGATCCTCTAGTTGACTAGCTCGTTGATCAATAGATGGTTACGGTTTCCTGACCATGGACATTAGATGTCGTTGATAACGGGATCACATCATTAGGAGAATGATGTGATGGACAAGACCCAATCCTAAGCCTAGCACAAGATCGTGTAGTTCGTATGCTAAAGCTTTTCTAATGTCAAGTATCTTTCTCCTTAGACCATGAGATTGTGCAACTCCCGGATACCGTAGGAATGCTTTGGGTGTACCAAACGTCACAACGTAACTGGGTGGCTATAAAGGTGCACTACAGGTATCTCCGAAAGTGTCTGTTGGGTTGGCACGAATCGAGACTGGGATTTGTCACTCCGTGTGACGGATAGGTATCTCTGGGCCCACTCGGTAGGACATCATCATAATGTGCACAATGTGATCAAGGAGTTGATCACGGGATGATGTGTTACGGAACGAGTAAAGAGACTTGCCGGTAACGAGATTGAACAAGGTATCGGGATACCGACGATGGAATCTCGGGCAAGTACTATACCGGTAGACAAAGGGAATTGTATACGGGATTGACTGAATCCTTGACATCGTGGTTCATCCGATGAGATCATCGTGGAACATGTGGGAGCCAACATGGGTATCCAGATCCCGCTGTTGGTTATTGGCCGGAGAGTTGTCTCGGTCATGTCTGCATGGTTCCCGAACCCGTAGGGTCTACACACTTAAGGTTCGATGACGCTAGGGTTATAGGGAATAGATCTATGTGGTTACCGAATGTTGTTCGGAGTCCCGGATGAGATCCCGGACGTCACGAGGAGATCCGGAATGGTCCGGAGGTAAAGATTCATATATGGGAAGTCATCATACGGTCACCGGAATAATTCGGGGGTTACCGGTATTGTACCGGGACCACCGAAGGGGTTCCGGGGGTCCACCTGCCCCGGAGGGCCCTATGGGCTGTATGTGGAGAGGGACCAGCCCCTTAGTGGGCTGGGCGCCTTCCCCTTAGGGCACCCCGCAGCAGGGCGGTACTGCCGCAGGTGAGTGCGGTACTACCGCTGCTGCCAGCGGTACTACCGCCCGCTCACGGTACTGCCGCTTAAGGTACCTAAGCGGTACTACCGCGCTGCAGGGCGGTACTACCGCCCCACAAGCGGTACTACCGCCTAACAAGCGCTACCACCGCAGGTAAGGGCGGAAAACCCTAAAGGGGAGGCGCCCACCTTGCCTTGGGGGCAAGGAAACCCCCTTGGCCGCCGCCCCCTCCTCAGATGGGATCTGAGGGGCCGGCCCCCTTCTCCCTTGCCCCTATATATATGTGGAGGGTGGGAGGGCATCCCAACCGAAGTTCTGGCGCAGCCCTCCCCCTCTCCCAAGTTCTCCTCCTCTCCCGCGGTGCTTGGCAAAACCCTGCAGGATTGCCACGCTCCTCCTTCACCACCACGCCGTCGTGCTGCTTCTGGATGGAGTCTTCCCCAACCTCTCCCTCTCTCCTTGCTGGATCAAGGCGTGGGAGACGTCCCCGGGCTGTACGTGTGTTGAACGCGGAGGTGCCATCCGTTCGGCACTTAGATCGGAATCAACCGTGATTTGAATCGCTACGAGTACGACTCCTTCATCCGCGTTCTTGTAACGCTTCCGTGTAGCGATCTACAAGGGTATGTAGATGCACTCTCCTTCCCCTCGTTGCTAGATTACTCCATAGATGATCTTGGTGATGCGTAGAAAATTTTAAAATTCTGCTACGTTCCCCAACAGTGGCATCATGAGCTAGGTCTATGCGTAGTATCTTGCACGAGTAGAACACAAAGTAGTTGTGGGCGTCGAATTTGTCAATCTTCTTGCCACTACTACTCTTATCTTGATTCGGCGGCATCATGGGATGAAGCGGCCCGGACCGACCTTACACGTACGCTTACGTGAGACAGGTTCCACCGACTGACATGCACTAGTTGCATAAGGTGGCTAGCGGGTGTCTGTTTCTCCCACTTTAGTTGGATAGGATTCGATGAACATGGTCCTTATGAAGGGTAAATAGAAATTGGCAATTCACATTGTGGTTTTGGCGTAGGTAAGAAAACGTTCTTGCTAGAAACCTAAAACAGCCACGTAAAAACTTGCAACAACAATTAGAGGACGTCTAACTTGTTTTTGCAGCAAGTGCTTTGTGATGTGATATGGCCAAAGGATGTGATGAATGATATATGTGATGTATGAGATGATCATGTTCTTGTAATAGGAATCACGACTTGCATGTCGATGAGTATGACAACCGGCAAGAGCCATAGGAGTTGTCTTCATTTATTGTATGACCTGCGTGTCAATGAAAACGCCATGTAATTACTTTACTTTATTTCTAACCGTTAGCCATAGTAGTAGAAGTAATAGTTGGCGAGACGACTTCATGAAGACACGATGATGGAGATCATGATGATGGAGATCATGGTGTCATGCCGGTGACGATGATGATCATGGCGCCCCGAAGATGGAGATCAAAAGGAGCAAAATGATATTGGCCATATCATGTCACTATTTGATTGCATGTGATGTTTATCATGTTTTACTTCTTATTTGCTTAGAACGACGGTAGCATAAATAAGATGATCCCTCACTAAAATTTCAAGAAATGTGTTCCCCCTAACTGTGCATCGTTGCGAAGGTTCGTTGTTTCGAAGCACCACGTGATGATCGGGTGTGATAGATTCTAACGTTCGCATACAACGGGTGTTGACGAGCCTAGCATATACAGACATGGCCTCGGAACACATGCAAAACACTTAGGTTGACTTGACGAGCCTAGCATGTACAGACATGGCCTCGGAACACAAGAGATCGAAAGGTCGAACATGAGTCGTATAGTGGATGCGATCAACATGGAGATGTTCACCGTTGATGACTAGTCCGTCTCACATGATGATCGGACACGGGCTAGTCGATTCGGATCATGTATCACTTAGATGACTAGAGGGATGTCTATCTGAGTGGGAGTTCATTAAGTAATTTGATTAAATGAACTTAATTATCATGAACATAGTCTAAATTGTCTTTGCAAATTATGTTGTAGATCAATAGCTCGCGTTGTAGCTCCCTGTTTCAATACGTTCCTAGAGAAAGATTAAGTTGAAAGCTATTGTAAGCAATGATGCGGACTAGGTCCGTTGTCTGAGGAGTGTCCTCACTGCTGCACAGAAGGCTTATGTCTTTGATGCACCGCTCGGTGTGCCAACCCCTGAAGTGTCGTCTGTGGATGTTGTGAACATCTGACAGACACGTTCTGATGACTACTTGATAGTTTAGTGCACCATACTTTATGGCTTAGAATCGGGATTCCAATGACATTTTGAATGCCATAGAACATACGAGATGTTCCGAGAGCTGAAATTGGGATTTCAGGCTCATGCCCGTGTTGAGAGGTATGAGACCTCTGACAAGTTCTTTTGCCTACAAGATGGAGGAGAATAGCTCAGCTAGTGAGCATGTGCCCAGAATGTCTGGGTGCTACAATCACTTGAATCAAGTGGAAGTTACACTTCCAGATAAGATAGTGATTGATAGAGTTCTCTAAGCCACTATCACTAAGCTACTAGAACTTCGTGATGAACTATGACAAGCAAGGGATGGAGATGATCCCGGAGTTGTTCGCGGTGTTTGAGACCGCAAAAGTAGAAATCAAGAAGGAGCATCAAGTGTTGATGGTTTAGCAAGACCACTGGTTTCAAGAAGGGCAAGTGCTAGAAGGGAAACTTCATGAATGGTAAACCAGTTGCCGCTCTAGTGAAGGAACCCAAGGTTGAACACAAGCCCGAGACTAAGTGCTTCTATTATAAGGGGAACGATCACTGGTAGCGGAACTACCCCAAATACATGGTAGATAAGAAGGCTGGCAACTTCAACAAAGTATATATGTGTTATTGAAGTGTACCTTACTAGTACTCCTGGTAGCACCTGGGTATTGGATACCGGTTCAGTTTCTATTATTGGTAACTTGAAGCAAAAGCTACGGACTGAACGGAGACTGGCTAAGGGCGGGGTGACGATGTGTGTTGGAAGTGTATCCAAGGTTGATGTGATCACCATCGCACGCTCCCTCTACTTTCGAGATTGGTGTTGAACCTAGATAAATGTTATCAGGTGTCTACGTTGAGCATGAATATGATTAGATCATGTTCATAGCAATATGGTTGTTCACTTAAGTTAGAGAATAATGGTTATTCTGTTTACATGAATAATACCTTCATGGTCATGCACCCAATGGTTTATTGAATCTCGGTCGTAATAATACACATGTTCATAATATTGACGCCCAAAGATGTAAAGTCAGTAATGATAGTACCACTTTCTTGTGGCACTGCCGCTCAGGTCATTTTGGCGTAAAATGCATGAAAGAAACTCCATGCTGATGGATGTTTGGAGTCACTTGATTTTGAATCGCTTGACACATGCAAGCCATGCCTCATGGGCAGGATGACTAAGACCTCGTTTTCAGGTACAATGAAACGGGCAAGTGACTTGTTGGAAATCGTACATGCTGATGTGTGTGATCCAATGAGAATTAAGGCGTGCAGTGGATATCGTTATTTTCTCATCTTCACTGACGATTTGAGTAGATATGGGTATATTTACTCAATGAAGCACAAGTCTGAAACGTTTGAAAAGTTCAGGCAATTTCAGAGTGAAGTTGAGAATCATCATAACAAGAAGATCAAGTTCCTACGATCTGATCGAGGGAGAATTTCTGAGTTATAAGTTTGGGAATCACTTAAGAAAATGTGGAATTGTTTCACAGTTGAAGCCACCTGGAACACCACAGCGTAATGGTGTGTCCAGACGTCGTAATCGAACCTTGTGGGATATGGTGCGATATATGATGTCTCTTACCGATTTACCGCTGTCATTTTGAGGTTATGCATTAGAGATAGCTGCGCTCACTTTAGATAAGACACCATCTAAGTCCATTGAGACGATGTCGTATAAACTGTGGTTTCGCGAGAAACCAAAGTTGTCGTTTCTTAATGTTTGGGACTGCGATGCTTATGGCTTCAGCCGGAGAAGCTCGAACCCAAAGCGGACAAATACATCTTCATAGAATACCCAAAGGTAACAGTTGGGTATACCTTGTATCTCAGATCCGAGGGCAAAGTGTTTGTCGCTAAGAACGGGTCCTTTCTCGAGAAGGAGTTTCTCTCGAAAGAATTGAGTGGAAGGAAGATAGAACTTGATGAGGTTGTTGAACCTCTACTTCAACCGGAAAATGATGCAACACAGAAAGATGTTTCTGTGGCACCTACGTCAGTTGAAGAGGAAGTTAATGATAGTGATCATGAAGCTTCGGATCAAGTTGCTATCGAACCTCGTAGGTCGACAAGGATATGTACTACTCCTGAGTGGTACGGTGATCCTGTCTTAAATATCATGTTGTTGGACAACAATAACCTATGAGCTATGGAGAAGCGATGGTGGGCCCTTATTCCGACAAATGGTTAGAAGCCATGAAATCCGAGTTAGGATCCATGTATCAGAACAAAGTATGAACTTTGGTGGACTTGCCCAATGATCGGCAAGCCATTGAGAATAAATGGATCTTTAAGAAGAAGACGGACGTGGACGGTAATGTCACCGTCTATGAAGCTCGATTTGTGGCAAAGAGTTTTTCACAAGTTCAAGGAGTTGACTACGATGAGATTTTCTCACCCGTAGCGATGCTTAAGTCCGTCGGAATCATGTTAGCATTAGCTGTATTTTTCGATTATGAAATCTGACAGATGGATGTCAAAACAAGTTTTCTTACCAAGTTTTCGTAAGAAAAGTTGTATGTGCTACAATCAAAGGTTTTGTCAATCCTAAGGATGCTAAAAGGTATGCTGGCTCTAGCGATCCTTCTATGGACTTGAGCAAGCATCTCGGAGTCGGAATATACACTTTGATGAGGTGATCAAAGATTTTGGGTTTATACAAAGTTTGCTAGAAACTTGTATTTACAAGAAAGTGAGTGGGAGCGCTACAACATTTCTGATATGTATATGTGAATGACATATTGTTGATCTGAAATGATGTAGAATTTCTGGAAAGCATAAAGGGTTGTTTGAAAAGAGATTTTCAAAGGAAGACCTAGATGAAGCTGCTTACATATTGGGCATCAAGATCTATAGAGATAGATCAAAATGCCTGGTGATACTTTCAAAGAACACACACCTTGACATGTTTTGAAGGAGTTCAAAATAGATCAGTCACAGAAGGAGTTCTTACCTGAGTTGTAAGGTGTGAAGTTGAGTAGGACTCAAAGCTTGACCACGGCAGAAGAAAGAGAAAGGACGAAGGTCGTCCCCTATGCCTTAGCCATAGGCTCTATACGATATGCCATGCTGTGTACCGCGATGTGCCTTGCCACGTGTCTGGCAAGGGGGTATAAGAATGATCCAGGAGTGGATCATTGGACAGCGGTCAAAATTGTCCTTCGGAATAAGCAAATGTTTTCTCGGTAATGGAGGTGATAAAGAGTTCGACGTAAAGAGTTGCGTCGATGCAAACTTTAACACCTATCCGGATGACTTTGAGTAAAAAAACCGGATACGTATAGGGGAGAAACCATTTGGAATAGCTCCAAGTGGAACGTATTAGCAGCATCTACAATATGACATAGAGTTTTGCGAAGTACATATGGATCTGATTGTTGCAGACCCGTTGACTATAACCTCTCTCACAAGCATAACATGATCAAACCCAGAACTCATTGAGTGTTAATCACATAATGGTGTGAACTAGATTATTGACTCTAGTAAACTCTTTGGGTGTTAGTCACATGGCGATGTGACCTGTGAGTGTTAATCACATAGCGATGTGAACTAGATTATTGACTCTAGTGCAAGTGGGAGACTGTTGGAAATATGCCCTAGAGGCAATAATAAATTGGTTATTATTATATTTCCTTGTTCATGATAATCGTTTATTATCCATGCTATAATTGTATTGATAGGAAACTCAGATACATGTGTGGATACATAGACAACACCATGTCCCTAGTGATCCTCTAGTTGACTAGCTCGTTGATCAATAGATGGTTACGGTTTCCTGACCATGGACATTAGATGTCGTTGATAACGGGATCACATCATTAGGAGAATGATGTGATGGACAAGACCCAATCCTAAGCCTAGCACAAGATCGTGTAGTTCGTATGCTAAAGCTTTTCTAATGTCAAGTATCTTTCTCCTTAGACCATGAGATTGTGCAACTCCCGGATACCGTAGGAATGCTTTGGGTGTACCAAACGTCACAACGTAACTGGGTGGCTATAAAGGTGCACTACAGGTATCTCCGAAAGTGTCTGTTGGGTTGGCACGAATCGAGACTGGGATTTGTCACTCCGTGTGACGGATAGGTATCTCTGGGCCCACTCGGTAGGACATCATCATAATGTGCACAATGTGATCAAGGAGTTGATCACGGGATGATGTGTTACGGAACGAGTAAAGAGACTTGCCGATAACGAGATTGAACAAGGTATTGGGATACCGACGATCGAATCTCGGGCAAGTACTATATCGGTAGACAAAGGGAATTGTATATGGGATTGACTGAATCCTTGACATCGTGGTTCATCCGATGAGATCATCGTGGAACATGTGGGAGCCAACATGGGTATCCAGATCCCGCTGTTGGTTATTGGCCGGAGAGTTGTCTCGGTCATGTCTGCATGGTTCCCGAACCCGTAGGATCTACACACTTAAGGTTCGATGACGCTAGGGTTATAGGGAATAGATGTACGTGGTTACCGAATGTTGTTCGGAGTCCCGGATGAGATCCCGGACGTCACGAGGAGATCCGGAATGGTCCGGAGGTAAAGATTCATATATGGGAAGTCATCATACGGTCACCGGAATAATTCGGGGGTTACCGGTATTGTACCGGGACCACCGAAGGGGTTCCGGGGGCCACCGGGAGGGTCCACCTGCCCCGGAGGGCCCTATCGGCTGTATGTGGAGAGGGACCAGCCCCTTAGTGGGCTGGGTGCCTTCCCCTTAGGGCACCCCGCAGCAGGGCGGTACTGCCGCAGGTGAGTGCGGTACTACCGCTGCTGCCAGCGGTACTACCGCCCGCTCACGGTACTGCCGCTTAAGGTACCTAAGCGGTACTACCGCGCTGCAGGGCGGTACTACCGCCCCACAAGCGGTACTACCGCAGGTAAGGGCGGAAAACCCTAAAGGGGAGGCGCCCACCTTGCCTTGGGGGCAAGGAAACCCCCTTGGCCGCCGCCCCCTCCTCAGATGGGATCTGAGGGGCCGGCCCCCTTCTCCCTTGCCCCTATATATATGTGGAGGGTGGGAGGGCATCCCAACCGAAGTTCTGGCGCAGCCCTCCCGCTCTCCCAAGTTCTCCTCCTCTCCCGCGGTGCTTGGCGAAGCCCTGCAGGATTGCCACGCTCCTCCTTCACCACCACGCCGTCGTGCTGCTGCTGGATGAAGTCTTCCCCAACCTCTCCCTCTCTCCTTGCTGGATCAAGGCGTGGGAGACGTCCCCGGGCTGTACGTGTGTTGAACGCGGAGGTGCCGTCCATTCGGCACTTAGATCGGAATCAACCGCGATTTGAATCGCTACGAGTATGACTCCTTCATCCGCGTTCTTGTAACGCTTCCGCGTAGCGATCTACAAGGGTATGTAGATGAACTCTCCTTCCCCTCGTTGCTAGATTACTCCATAGATGATCTTCTTGATGCATAGAAAATTTTAAAATTCTGCTATGTTCCCCAACACATGATGCTTGCCAACTAAAGAGTAGGTTGGAATGAGAAGGAATACTACTGACTCTTGCATAAAAGTAAAAGATAGGCCCTTCGGAGAGGGAAGTAGGGATTTGCAGAGGTGCCAGAGCTCGAAGCTAAAACAGAGATGAAAATAATTTTGAGAGGTATGCTTTCATTGTCAACATAACGACCAAGAGTTCCCAATATCTTCCATGCTACATACATTATAGGCGGTTCCCACGCAGAAAGGTAAAGTTTGTACTCCCCCTCCACCAACATTCACACTCCACGGCTTGTCCGAAACAACGGGCGCCGTCCAACTGTCAACATTCCTGGGGGAGTTTTGTTTAAATTATTTGCAATTTGTTTTTGATCTTTTGATCATAGGACTGGGCATCCCAGTTACCAGCCATTTTCTCGTGAATGATGAGCGGAGTCCACTCATCGTGAGAATAACCCACTTAGCATGGAAGATATGACAGCCCCTAGTCGCTACATGAGTGATTCGGGCATACAAAACAGATTATTATTTGAAGGTTTTGAGTTTGACACATGCAAATTTACTTGGAACGACAGGTAAATACCACATATAGGTAGATATGGTGGACACTCATGGAATAAACTTGGTTCAAGGAATTTGGATGCACAAGCAATATTCCCGCTTAGTACAGATATTTTGGCTAGCAAAGGATTCTAAATAGCAAGCACCACATGTCAGAGGATCCATAACAATATTACTTCTATACAAATATACCCAAGCATAACTCATTATGTTGTCTTCCTTGTCCAACTTCAACTAATTTGCTCAGGTTTGAAAATAATTAATGGGGCTCACAATCATAGAAGATGTCCAAGATAGTATATTTATATGTGAAATCTCTCTTCCTTCAATATTCTTTCATGAACTGTTCAAGTGACCAATACAATGTTTGCTAACCTTCAATAAATTTACCACCTCTACTTCTTATATGTGAAGTCATTACTCCCCATGGGATAAGCATATGAAACATATATAATTTCAGATTATGATATGCAAATCATTCAACAATTTACTCATAGGATATAAGTGAAGCACACGAGTAAATGACAAACTACTCCAAAAAGATATAAGTGAAGATCAATGAGTAGTTAAATAATTATGTAGCTATGTGAAGACTCTCTCTCTCATTTAAGAATTTCAGATCTTGGTATTTTATTCATAAAGCAAGCAAAACAAAAGAAAACGACATTTCAAGGATAGCACTCATCATGTGAAGAAGCAAAAACTTAGGCTCAACCGATACTAACCGATAATTGTTGAAGAAGAAAGGTGGGATGCCTACCGGGGCATCCCCAAGCTTAGATGCTTGAGACTTCTTGAAATAGTATCTTGGGGTGCCTTGGGCATCCCCAAGCTTGAGCTTTTGTGTCTCCTTAATTCCTCTCATATAACGGTTTCCCTAAATCTCAAAAGCTTCATCCACACCAAACTCAACAAGAACTCGTGAGATAAGTTAGTATAAACCAATGAAAAAACCTTAGCATTCTCTACTGTAAAAAATCACTAAAATTATTATTCAACATTGCATACTAAATGCCTATGCATATTTATTACTCCTATCCTCAAATAGAATCATTAAACAAGCAAACGTATGAAAACAATGCAAACATAACAGCAATCTGCCAAAACAGTACAGTCTGTAAAGAATGCAAGATTCATCATACTTCCCTAACTCCAAACATTATGAAATTCTTTCAAACTGTAGAAAATTTATCAGAGCTTATTATGAAAAAAGTTTCAACATTTTATCATATTGTGGCTTTTCTAGGGATTTTTTGCAACAGCGATAAACTTTCTGTTTTGAAACAGCAACATGTATACTTGCAAAATAAGCATGGTAAAGGCTATCCTTGACATTTTTATTGAAAATAAAGATGCAAAATATTATTCTAAATAACAGAAAGCAAATACTAACAAAATAAAATGACCCTCCAAGAAAAACACATATCATGTGGTGAATAAAAATATAGCTCCAAGTAAAGTTATCGATGAACGAAGACGAAAGAGGGGATGCCATCCGGGGCATCCCCAAGCTTAGGCTCTTGGTTGTCCTTGAATATTACCTTGGGGTGCCTTAGGCATCCCCAAGCTTAGGCTCTATCCAATCCTTATTCCATAGTCCATCGAATCTTTACCCAAAACTTGAAAACTTCACAACACAAAACTCAACAGAAAACTCGTAAGCTCCGTTAGTATAAGAAAATAAATCACCACTTAGGTACTGTTGTGAACTCATTCTAAATTCATATTGGTGTAATATCTACTGTATTCCAACTTCTCTATGGTTCATACCCTCCGATACTACTCATAGATTCATCAAAATAAGCAAACAACACAATGAAAAACAGAATCTGTCAAAAACAGAACAGTCTGTAGTAATCTGTATCAAACGTAAACTTCTGGAACTCAGAAAAATCTACCAAAATAGGAAGACCTAGATAATTTGATTATTGATCTACTTCAATTGTAATCAGTATTTTATCACTTTCTGGTGATTTTTAACAATTGTTTTCATGAGCAGAAAGTTTCTGTCTTTTTCAGCAAGATCAAATAATTATCATCCAAGAAGATCCTATAGGGTTTACTTGGCACAAACACTAACTAAAACATAAAACCACATCTAACCAGAGGCTAGATGATTTATTTATTACTAATCATAAGCAAAAAGTAAAGAACAAAAATAAAAATTGGGTTGCATCCCAACAAGCGCTAACGTTTAACGTCCCTAGCTAGGCATGATGATTTCAATGATGCTCACATAAGAGATTAGAATTGAAACATAAAGAGAGCATCATGAAGAATATGACTAGCACATTTAAGTCTAACCCACTTCCTATGCATAGGTATTTTGTAAGCAAACAACTTATGGGAACAATAATCAACTAGCATAGGAAGGCAAAACAAGCATAACTTCAAGATTTTCAACACATAGAGAGGAAACTTGATATTATTGCAATTCCTACAAGCATATATTCCTCCCTCATAATAATTTTCAGTAGCATCATGAATGAATTCAACAATATAACCATCACATAAATCATTTTTTCATGATCTACAAGGATAGAAATTTTATTACTCTCCACATAAGCAAAAATTTTCTCATGAATAGTAGTGGGAGCAAACTCAACAAAATAACTATCATATGAGGCATAATCCAATTGAAAATTAAAATCATGATGAAAAGTTTCATGGTTATCGTTAATATTTATAGAATACGTGTCATCACAATAATCATCATAAATTGGAGGCATGCTTTCATCATAGTAAATTTTCTCATCAAAACTTGGGGGATAAAAAATATCATCTTCATCAAACATAGCTTCCCCAAGCTTGTGGCTGTGCATATCATTAGCATCATGGATATTCAAGGAATTCATACTAACAACATTGCAATCATGCTTATCATTCAAAGATTTAGTGCCAAACATTTTAATGCATTCTTCCTCTAGCACGTGAGCACAATTTTTCTTTCCATCATTCTCATGAAAGATATTAAAAATATGAAGCATATGAGGCAAACTCAATTCCATTTTTTGTAATTTTCTTTTATAAACTAAACTAGTGATAAAAAAAGAAACTAAAAGATTCGATTGCAAGATCTAAAGATATACCTTCAAGCACTGACCTCCCCGGCAACGGCGCCAGAAAAGAGCTTGATGTCTACTACACAACCTTCTTCTTGTAAACGTTGTTGGGCCTCCAAGTGCAGAGGTTTGTAGGACAGTAGCAAATTTCCCTCAAGTGGATGACCTAAGGTTTATCAATCCGTGGGAGGCGTAGGTTGAAGATGGTCTCTCTCAAACAACCCTGCAACCAAATAACAAAGAGTCTCTTGTGTCCCCAACACACACAATACAATGGTAAATTGTATAGGTGCACTAGTTTGGCGAAGAGATGGTGATACAAGTGCAATATCGATGATAGATATAGGTTTTTGTAATCTGAAAATATAAAAACAGCAAGGTAACTAATGGTAAAAGTGAGCGTAAACGGTATTGCAATGCTAGGAAACAAGGCCTAGGGTTCATACTTTCACTAGTGCAAGTTCTCTCAACAATAATAACATAATTTGATCATATAACTATCCCTCAACATGCAAGAAAGAGTCACTCCAAAGTCATTAATAGTGGAGAACAAATGAAGAGATTATTGTAGGGTACGAAACCACCTCAAAGTTATCCTTTCTAATCGATCTATTCAAGAGTCCGTAGTAAAATAACACGAAGCTATTCTTTCCGTTCGATCTATCCTAGAGTTCGTACTAGAATAACACCTTAAGAAACAAATCAACCAAAACCCTAATGTCACCTAGATACTCCAATGTCACCTCAAGTATCTGTGGGTATGATTATACGATATGCATCACACAATCTCACATTCATCTATTCAACCAACACAAAGAACTTCAAAGAGTGCCCCAAAGTTTCCATCGGAGAGTCAAGACGAAAACGTGTGCCAACCCCTATGCATAAGTTCACAAGGTCACTGAACCCGCAAGTTGATCACCAAAACATACATCAAGTGGATCTCGTGATATCCCATTGTCACCACAGATAAGCACATGCAAGACATACATCAAGTGTTCTCAAATCCTTAAAGACTCAATGCGATAAGATAACTTCAAAGGGAAAACTCAATCCATTACAAGAGAGTAGAGGGGGAGAAACATCATAAGATCCAACTATAATAGCAAAGCTCACGATACATCAAGATCGTATCACCTCAAGAACACGAGAGAGAGAGAGATCAAACACATAGCTACTGGTACATACCCTCAGCCCCGAGGGTGAACTACTCCCTCCTCATCATGGAGATCACCGGGATGATGAAGATGGCCACCGGTGAGGGATCCCCCCTCCGGTAGGATGCCGGAACAGGGTCCCGATTGGTTTTTGGTGGCTACAGAGGCTTGCGGCGGTGGAACTCCCGGTCTATTCTGTTCCCCGATGTTTTTAGGGTATATGGATAGATATGGGCAAAAGAAGTCGGTCAGGGGAGCCCACGAGGGTGGGCGGCGCGCCCAGGGGGGCAGGCGCGCCTCCCTGCCTCGTGGCCACCTCGAAGCTTCCTTGACTTCAACTCCAAGTCTCATGGATCACGTTCGTTCCAAAAATCACGCTCCCGAAGGTTTCATTCCATTTGGACTCCGCTTGATATTCCTTTTCTGTGAAACATTGAAACAAGGGAAAAACAAAAACTGGCACTGGGCTCTGGGTTAATAGGTTAGTCCCAAGAATAATATAAAAGTGCATAGTAAAGCCCAATAAACATCCAAGATGGATAATATAATAGCATGAATACTTCATAAATTATAGATACGTTGGAGACGTATCAGCAGCCGACCGTTCTGCGCCTTCCACAACCTGCATACACACAACACCAGCGACTGCCAGGAGCTCAGAGCCATTTGGGAAGGACGCTTCGGTCGACGCCCCGAGCGCAGCGACCGGGGCTACGGACGAGGTGGAGGACATGGTGGCGGACGCTGGGACGACCGTGGCCCGCGCCAGGAGTGGCGCGACCGGCCTCGTGAGGACCGCTGGCAGGATCAGCCTCGCGAGGGTGCCTGGAGGGACCAACCTCGCGAGGATCGTCCTTAGGGCAACACTGGTCTTCCTCCACTACCGCCACCGCCAAGAAGGAATGACGACCACCATCAAGACGAAGGGGCTGGGGGCTCCCAGGAGCCACGTGCTATCGCCCGCATCTTGGGTGGAGCTCAGGCTCCAGCCTCGCAGCGCATCTTCAAACAGTTTGCTCATGAAGTGAATGTAGTCCTCCCCAAGCTTGAGGCTACACGCCCGCTTAGGTGGTCCAAGTGTGCCATCACGTTCAGCTCGGCAGATCAGCTCAAGTGTGCGGCCACCGCTGTCGCCCTCCCGATGCTCGGCTGCCCAGTCATCAGCAACGTGCAAGTCACCAAGACCCTCATTGATGGCGGCGCAGGGCTCAACGTCCTGTCTGTCGACATGTTCGACAACCTCCAAGTGCCGTATGATCAGCTTCAGCCCACCAAGCCTTTCTCAGGAGTGACCGACGGCTCCACTACCCCGATTGGGAAGGTCCGCCTTCCCGTCACCTTCGGAGAACGCCAGAACTACCGCACCGAGCTCATCGACCTCGACGTCACACACATCTGTCTGTCGTACAATGCCATCCTTGGGTATCCAGCCTTGGCCAAGTTCATGGTGGTGACCCATCATGGTTACAATGTCCTAAAGATGCCGGGAAGCGGCGGAATCATCACGGTCCCATGCGAAGAGAGAGATGCGGCGTGCTCCCTTGAGCGTGCCTTCCAAGCTGCCGCAATTTACGACCCCGACAGCAAGAGCGAGTGCCCTCCCAAGGCCATCCCCAAGAAGAAGAAGCAGCTGCTCTGTGCAGGACCTCAGGAGGGTGGCGTTTCAAGTGGAACCTCGTCAGGATCAGCGCCTGCGCCAGGGGCGCCTCCCTCCATCGCATAGGAAGGCGCGCCCAGCTCCCTCCTCGGGCAGGGCTCGGGGGCTCTCTTCTGGAGGGCCTCAGACCTTGCCCACATCACGAGGGAGACGCTCGGGCACCACTAGGAGGCGTGCTTCGCGGCATGGCTCCCTCAGGAGAACACAGGGCGAGGAGCGCCCACCGCTCAAGAGTTCATCACCAGGACCACTCAGGAACTGCAAGACGCAAGGGCCATGCGCGACAACCGCCGCTCACCAGGTGCAGCTCCCCATCCAGGCGAGGATGCCGGGCTGCACGTCTGTGATACGTCTCCGTCGTATCTATAATTTTTGATTGTTCCATGCCAATATTCTACAAATTTCATATACTTTTGGCAACTCTTTATACTATTTTTGGGACTAACATATTGATCCAGTGCCCAGTGTCAGTTCCTGTCTGTTGCATGTTTTTTGTTTCGCAGAAAACCCATATCAAACGGAGTCCAAACGGGATAAAAACTGACGGAGTTTTTTTGGAATATTTGTGATTTTTGGGAAGAAGAATCAACGCGATAAGATGCCCGAGGGGGCCACGAGGCAGGGGACGCGCCCCAGGGGGGCAGGCACGCCCTGGACCCTCGTGGCCACCCAGTAAGGTGGTTGGAGCCCTTCTTTCGCCGCAACAAAGCTAATTTCTGGATAGAGATCGTGTCCAAAATTCAGCCCAATCGGAGTTAAGGATCTCCGATTATAAAAGAAACGGTGAAAGGGCAGAATCCAGAACGCAGAAACAGAGGGAGACAGAGAGACAGATCCAATCTCGGAGGGGCTCTCGCCCCTCCCATTCCATGGAGACCAAGGACCAGAGGGGAAACCCTTCTCCCATCTAGGGAGGAGGTCAAGGAATAAGAAGAAGGAGGGGGGGCTCTGTCCCCCTCGCTTTCGGCGGCGCCGGAGTGCCACCGGGGGCCATCATCATCACCGCAATCTTCACCAACAACTTCACCGCCATCATCACCAACTCTCCCCCCTCTATGCAGCGGTGTAACCCCTCTTTTACCCGCTGTAATCTCTACTTAAACATGATGCTCAATGTTATATATTATTTCCCAATGATGTATGGCTATCCTATGATGTTTGAGTAGATCTGTTTTGTCCTATGGGTTAATTGATGATCGTGATTGGTTTGAGTTGCATGTTTTATTGTTGGTGCTGTCCTATGGTGCTCTCCGTGTCGCGCAAGCGTGAGGGATTCCCGCTGTAGGGTTTGCAATATGTTCATGATTTGCTTATGGTGGGTGGCGTGAGTGACAGAAGCATATACCCGAGTAAGTAGGTTGTTTGCGTATGGGAATAAAGAGGACTTGATACTTTAATGCTATGGTTGGGTTTTAACTTAATGATCTTTAGTAGTTGCGGATGCTTGCTAGAGTTCCAATCATAAGTGCATATGATCCAAGTAGAGAAAGTATGTTAGCTTATGCCTCTCCCTCAAATAAAATTGCAATAGTGATTACCGGTCTAGTTATCGATTGCCTAGGGACAAATAACTTTCTCGTGACAAAAAGCTCTCTACTAAAACTAATTTAGTTGTGTCTTTATCTAAACAGCTACTTTTTACTTACACACTCTTTATTACCTTGCAAACGTATCCAAAAACACCTACAAAGTACTTCTAGTTTTATACTTGTTCTAGGTAAAGCGAACGTTAAGCGTGCGTAGAGTTGTATCGGTGGTCGATAGAACTTGAGGGAATATTTGTTCTACCTTTAGCTCCTCGTTGGTTTCGACACTCTTACTTATCGAAAGAGGCTACAATTGATCCCCTATACTTGTGGGTTATCAAGACCTTTTTTCTGGCGCCGTTGCCGGGGAGCCATAGCGTGGGGTGAATATTCTCGTGTGTGCTTGTTTGCTTTATCACTAAGTAATTTTTATTTGCTGTTCTTAGTTGTTGTTTATCTTTAGTTATGGATATGGAACACGAAATACCAAAAAAATTAGGTGTACTTGCTACTCATGGAGATGGGAACCTCCTAAAACCCTCGATGCTCGTTATGTGACAGATATTATGTACTACTTTGATAATCCTAAGAAAACCCTATTCAATCTGGTAATGGGAGACACGTTGGATCAACGTGAATACTTTAGGGATTATCGCTTGACTCAAAAAGGGAAACTATTATGGGATCAAATTTATATGTTGAAGTGGTATGCTAGGCAAGTATGCTTGAGTTATGATTATACGTGTTGCTCTAGGATGAAGGCTCCACACCTTCCCTTTTTATGCAAATTTAATGATAATAAAACCTTGGCTTCTTATGCTAATGGTATATATGATTACTATGATGTGGAACAAATAGAAGAATTTGTTGCTTTTATGGGCGCTTATGAAATTGAATCTTTGTTCAAAGAGTGTGAAAATCTTTATGATGTTGTTTATAGACCTGAAAATTTAGCTATCCTTAAATATTGCTATGAGAATTATGAATTCAATTCCAATATTAATGAATTTATTGAGAAAGTCTCCGCTGTCCAAGAAGAGACTAATATTTTGCAGGAGTCTATGGAAGAAGAAATTGATGAAACTGTGAGCTCATTGGATGAAAAAAAATGAGGAGGAGAGCGAAGAACAAAAGGAGGAGGAGTGGATTGATCACCCATGTCCACCTTCTAACGAGAGTAACTCTTCAACTCATACATTGTTTAATTTCCCTTCGTGCTTACCGAAGGATGAATGCTATGATGATTGTTATGATCCCGTTGATTCTCTTGAAATATCCCTTTTTGATAATACTTGCTATGCTTGTGGCCAAGATGCCAATATAAATTATGCTTATGGAGATGAACTTGCTATAGTTCCTTATGTTAAACATGAAATTGTTGCTATTGCACCCATGCACGATAGTCCTATTATCTTTTTGAATTCTCCAAACTACACTATATCGGAGAAGTTTGTGCTTATTAAGGATTATACTGATGGGTTGCCTTTTACTACTACACATGATGATTTTGATGAGTATAATATGCATGTGCTTTCTGCTCCTACTTGCAATTATTATGAGAGAGGAACTACATCTCCACCTCTCTATGTTTCCAACACGAAAAAATTGCAAGAAACTGCTTATACTATGCATTGGCCATTACTATGTGTGCATGAATTGTTCTTTTATGACATGCCGATGCATAGGAAGAGAGTTAGACTTCGTCATGGCTTGATATATGTTTCTTTGTGCTCACTACTAAATGCCAAATCATTGCTAATTAAAATTGGCTTTGATATACCTTGGGATCCGGGTGGATCCATTACTTGAGCACTATATGCCTAACTTAATGGCTTTAAAGAAAGCGCTGCCAGGGAAACAACCCGGAAGTTTTAGAGAGTCATTTATTTCTGTGTGCATTTATAAAGTTTAAAAACAAAAAAAATAAAGAGGGGAACCCAAAACTTTTCAAAAAGGAAAGTGAAAGTGAGAGAGACAAGCATTGTTGAAGTGGGAGAGCTCCTTGAACTTTGTTCATGCTCACGGAAACTTTGTGAATATTACAGAAACTTTTCAAAAAAAATAATTATACCCTTGTACAATTCCATTGTATTATAAAAATAATGTGCCAAGGTTTGCCTTTAGGATGTTTACAATGCTTGTTGGTTGTGCGGTGCAGGACAGAAACTTTGGCTGTAGTGCACGATTTTACATTTTTTACTGGAATGTCAAACGGTTCTGACTCTTTTTGCACTGTATTTCTATACAAATTGTTTATTTTTCCTAATTTTTTCAGAATTTGTGAAGTACCAGAAGTATGGTTAATGTTCAGATTGTTACAGACTGTTCTGTTTTAGACAGATTCTGTTTTTGATGCATTGTTTGCTTGTTTTGATGAAACTATCAATTTCTATCAGTGGATTAAGCCATGAAAAAGTTATATTACAGAAGATATAATGTAAAAACAAAATATGAATTGGTTTACAACAGTACTTAGAGTAGTGATTTGCTTTATTATACTAACGGATCTTACCGAGTTTTCTGTTGAAGTTTTGTGTGGATGAAGTGTTCGATGATCGAGAAGGTCTCAATGTGAGGAGAAGAAGGAGAGGCAAGAGCTCAAGCTTGGGGATGCCCAAGGTACCCCAAGTAAATATTCAAGGAGACTCAATCGTCTAAGCTTGGGGATGCCCCGGAAGGCATCCCCTCTTTCTTCAACAAATACCGGTATGTTTTCGGATTCGTTTCGTTCATGCAATATGTGTAAATCTTGGAGCATCTTTTGCATTTAGTTTTATCTTTTCTTTTATGCACCATGATGGTATGAGATAGTCCTTGGTTGATTTATAGAATACTCTTTGCACTTCACTTATATCTTTTGAGTATGGCTTTATAGAATGCTTCATGTGCTTCACTTATATCATTTGAAGTTTGGATTGCCTGTTTCTCTTCACATAGAAAACCGCCATTTGTAGAATGCTCTTTTGCTTCATTTATATTTGTTAGAGCATGGGCATATCTTTTGTCTAAAGAATTAAACTCTCTTGCTTCACTTATATCTATTTAGAGAGATGACAGGAATTGGTCATTCACATGGTTAGTCATAAAATCCTACATAAAACTTGTAGATCACTGAATATGATATGTTTGATTCCTTGCATTAGTTTTGTGATATAAAGGTGGTGACATTAGAGTCGTGCTAGATGAGTAATTGTGAAATTGAGAAATACTTGTGTTGAGGTTTGCAAGTCCCGTAGCATGCACGTATGGTGAATCGTTATGTAACAAAGTTGGAGCATGAGGTATTTATTGATTGTCTTCCTTATGAGTGGCGGTCGGTGACGAGCGATGGTCTTTTCCTACCAATCTATCCCCCTAGGGGCATGCGTAGTAGTACTTTGCTTCGAGGGCTAATAAACTTTTGCAATAAGTATATGAGTTCTTTATGACTAATGTGAGTCCATGGATTATACGCACTCTCACCCTTCCATCATTGCTAGCCTCTTCGGTACCGTGCATTGCCCTTTCTCACCTCGAGAGTTGGTGCAAACTTTGCCGGTGCATCCAAACCCCGTGATATGATACGCTCTGTCACACATAAGCCTCATTATATCTTCCTCAAAACAGCCACCATACCTACCTATCATGGCATTTCCATAGCCATTCCGAGATATATTGCCATGCAACTTCCATCATCATCATATACATGACTTGAGCATTTATTGTCATATTGCTTTGCATGATCGTAAGATAGCTAGCATGATGTTTTCATGGCTTGTCCATTTTTTGATGTCATTGCTACGCTAGATCATTGCACATCCCGGTACACCGCCGGAAGCATTCATATAGAGTCATATCTTTGTTCTAGTATCGAGTTGTAATATTGAGTTGTAAGTAAATAAAAGTGTGATGATCATCATTATTATTAGAGCATTGCCCCAGTGAGGAAAGGATGATGGAGACTATGATTCCCCCACAAGCCGGGATGAGACTCTGGACGAAAAATTAAAAAAAATAAAAAAAAGAAAGAAGGAAAAAGGCAAAAAAAAGAGAAGGCCCAAAAAAAGAAAAAAAGAAAAAAAATGAGAGAAAAAGAGAGAAGGGGCAATGTTACTATCCTTTTTCCACACTTGTGCTTCAGAGTAGCACCATGCTCTTCATATAGAGAGTCTCTTGAGTTATTACTTTTATATACTAGTGGGAATTTTCATTATAGAACTTGGCTTGTCTATTCCAACGATGGGCTTAATGCCCTAGGTCTTCATGAGCAAGCAAGTTGGATGCACACCCACTTAGTTTTAGTTTGAGCTTTCATACACTTCTCTAGTGCATCCGTTGCATGGCAATCCCTACGCCTCACATTGACATCAATTGATGGGCATCTCCATAGCCCGTTGATTAGCCGCGTCGATGTGAGACTTTCTCCTTTTTTGTCTTCTCACACAAACCCCCATCATCATATCTATTCCACCCATAGTGCTATGTCCATGGCTTGCGCTCATGTATTGCGTGAGGACTGAAAAGGCCGAAGCGCGTTAAAAAGTATGAACCAATTGCTCGGCTTGTCATCGGGGTTGTGCATGATTTGAATGCTTTGTGTGGTGAAGATGGAGCATAGCCAGACTATATGATTTTGTAGGGATGAGCTTTCTTTGGCTATGTTATTTTGATAAGACATAATTACTTGGTTAGTATGCTTGAAGTATTATTGTCTTAATGTCAAATGATAGACTATTGCTTTGAATCACTCGTGTCTTAATATCCATGCCATGATTAGATTATGTGATCAAGATTATGCTAGGTAGCATTCCACATCAAAAATTATCTTTTTTATCATTTACCTACTCGAGGACGAGCAGGAATTAAGCTTGGGGATGCTGATACGTCTCCGTCGTATCCATAATTTTTGATTGTTCCATGCCAATATTCTACAACTTTCATATACTTTTGGCAACTTTTTATACTATTTTTGGGACTAACATATTGATCCAGTGCCCAGTGCCAGTTCCTGTCTGTTGCATGTTTTTTGTTTCGCAGAAAACACATATCAAACGGAGTCCAAACAGGATAAAAACTGATGAAGATTTTTTTTGGAATATTTGTGATTTTTGGGAAGTAGAATCAACGCGATACGATGCCCGAGGGGGCCACGAGGCAGGAGGGCGCCCCCCAGGGGGGCAGGCGCGCCTGGGACCCTCGTGGCCACCCCTGAGGGCGGTTGGAGCCCTTCTTTCGCCGCAAGAAAGCTAATTTCTGGATAGAGATCGTGTTCAAAATTCAGCCCAGTCAGAGTTACGGATCTCCGGTTATAAAAGAATCGGTGAAAGGGCAGAATCCCGAACGCAAAAACAGAGAGAGACAAAGAGACAAATCCAATCTCGGAGGGGCTCTCGCCCCTCCCATGCCATGGAGACCAAGGACCAGAGGGAAAACCCTTCTCCCATCTAGGGAGGAGGTCAAGGAAGAAGAAGAAGGAGGGGGGCTCTCTCCCCCTCGCTTCCGGTGGCGCCGGAGTGCCACCGGGGGCCATCATTATCACCGCAATCTTCACCAACAACTTCACCGCCATCATCACCAGCTCTTCCCCCCCTCTATGCAGCGGTGTAACCCCTCTTTTACCTGCTGTAATCTCTACTTAAACATGGTGCTCAACGTTATATATTATTTCCCAATGATGTATGGCTATCCTATGATGTTTGAGTAGATCCGTTTTGTCCTATGGGTTAATTGATGATCGTGATTGGTTTGAGTTGCATGTTTTATTATTGGTGTTGTCCTATGGTGCTCTCCATGTCACGCAAGCGTGAGGGATTCCCGCTGTAGGGTTTGCAATATGTTCATGATTTGCTTATGGTGGGTGGTGTGAGTGACAGAAGCATATACCCGAGTAAATAGGTTGTTTGCGTATGGGAATAAAGAGGACTTGATACTTTAATGCTATGGTTGGGTTTTACCTTAATGATCTTTAGTAGTTGTGGATGCTTGCTAGAGTTCCAATCATAAGTGCATATGATCCAAGTAGAGAAAGTATGTTAGCTTATGCCTCTCCCTCAAATAAAATTGCAATAGTGATTACCGGTCTAGTTATTGATTGCCTAGGGACAAATAACTTTTCTCGTGACAAAAAGGTCTCTACTAAAACTAATTTAGTTGTGTCTTTATCTAAACAGCCCCTACTTTTTATTTACACGCTCTTTATTACCTTGCAAACCTATCCAAAAACTCCTACAAAGTACTTCTAGTTTTATACTTGTTCTAGGTAAAGCGAACGTTAAGCGTGCATAGAGTTGTATTGGTGGTCGACAGAACTTGAGGGAATATTTGTTCTACCTTTAGCTCCTCGTTGGGTTCGACACTCTTACTTATCGAAAGAGGCTACAATTGATCCTCTATACTTGTGGGTTATCAGTCTGCATCGATGTCCCAGGGCTCAACAGGGCCGCATCTCAGGAGCACTTCTGGCCTTCGCGCGTGGGCCGCTGCGAGGGTCCACCGCACAGCTACGTTCGCATGCCTTTTGGCCCGCCGAGCGTGTCGTCCGCCTATCAACGCAACTTGTAGCGTGTCCTGGAGGCTCAGGAGGCCAGGCATTACGCCGTCCTGGCAGAGATGGAGAAGGTCCTCAAGGAACCGCCTGGGCCCCCAGAGGCTCCCGAGGCTCCGGGCCCCGGTGGCTCGTGAGGAGCGACCCCTTCGCCGCGCACCTTCAGCTGCACCAACATCCCTTCATCAACAGAACCAGGTGACATTTTCCAAGTTTATTTAGCTGGGAGCGCCCCTCGGGCTGCATCATTCCCAGGCCGCGTGGGTCCGTCCATGTGGCATGTATCCCTTTTTCATGTCTTTAGCTTACCCTGCTGGGAGCGCCCCTTGGGCTGCATCATTCCCAAGCCGCTCGGGCCTGACCCAGTGGCATGTATCTTCCTGCATTTACCTAAGCTAGTATGCTTTCCCTGCTTAACCTATCTGTGGCTAACACCCGCTCAACTCTCACCCCCCACGGGGGCTACTCACGCTGGCACGGCGCTTGTGCATGGGTCCGTCCCTGCAATGTCGACAAATCTGAGCGGTCGAGCTCTGGCTCACGACAGTCCCCACGCACGTCACCTCACCAGGCCCTCAGTGCCCTCATCCCCTCACGGAGCAACCGGTGGCCGATCGGCAACCACAATGGCGGGATGTGTTTCTTCTTGTGCTGGCTTGCATGAATCTCACGAGAATGGCAGTAAACGGCACCGCGGGCTCCCTCTTCTCCCATGCAATCCGCTTGCGCGTTAAAAGGGGGGCTCCTGAGCATCGCGACTCAGGAGCTCTTACTGGCTCTCCAGCCCTCACCCCTGGCCTTGTCCACGGCACGCGACCTGGCATACCAGCGGCGGCTGAGCTCGCTCGAGGGCTAAAAAATATAATCTTTGCATTTGAACCTTTAGTGAATATTGAGAAAGATTATTAAGTTTAGCTAATCAAACTAAAATGATGAGATATCGTGCGAAGCACATTTCATAATTCTGTAATGTATATGCTCTTTGTACTACTGCATTGGTATAAAAAGTAACTATCGATGCCACGTCTTGGAGATCATCATGGGTCGAGTGTCAGCATGCTCTTGCTATCTAGGCTAGTCTCACAACAACTTGTATGTTTCTGTTAAAAAATGTGTATGTTAAAGTACACACTTGTTGACAAGTTTTGGAAGGCTAAAAAATGCCTACTATTAACATTGTATAGATTACACGATTGAGGATTCAGGTGGCATGCTGAATGGGGATTCAAGTATTCTATCGTTTGTTTGACTGACAGAGAAAACGCAGGCCATTGAATTAAGTCAAGAAGCGCCTAATCATACAAGGAGGGTCTTCTTCTTCTAATTTTTTTTGCGGGCGATACAAGGAGAAACTTAACAAGCAAGCAAACCAGTCGCCGATCCAAATTTGAGAGCCCTCCCTCTATTCGTGCTCGATAATTTTGGAGTAGATTAGCAATCTGGCTGTAAGTTGAACAATACTAAGGTACATACATCATGTCCTGTATACAAGCACTCGAACCGATGACGACATCCATCGATCGACAAAAACAAAAGTTTTGAGCTTTCTAGTTTCTACTATACGAGGAGCAGAATGGAATTAGACCTGATGGTTGACGGCGTCGTTGAGGGCGACCGACTCGGCCGGAGCGTTTTGGCAGCACCGGTGGGCTCTTTTCTTGCGGATCTGGTGGCGGCGGAGTTTCACCGAGGTGGCTGCCGAGATCACGGTCTTTGTGTAACCATGCACCTCCGGGAGGTGCTTCTTGTACAGTCTGCATCTCTCGCAGCCACGCATGGCGGCGAAAAGAAACCCTAGAGGGCTCTGGTCGAAAGGAAACCCTAGAGGGCTGAGGACGTAGAGCACGAAGGGGAGCATGGGCAGAGAGGGAGGCTCGTATGGGCCTGACCTAGCTGCGCTCTAGATGCTTACACACGAGTTGGGCGCGTCGTGAGGAATCAGCTCAGGACCATCAAGATAAGTCTCGCGCATGGATCGGCTAATCGCTAAGGCCTAGGAATCATGCTCGCCGCAGCCCTGTTGTGGCAACATCGCCCCCCTTTCTTACCTTACCATGGCTGCTTGAGCGCTAAAGGGGACCTCCTGAGCATCGCGACTCAGGGGCTCTTACTGGACCTCGGGCCGCTCACCTCTTGGCCTTGACCACGGCATGCGACCTGGCATATCAGCGACGGCTGCAGCCTGCCTGGGGACTGGGACCTGTCAGCGTAGAGCAACGAGCCATCGTGAGGTTGGAAAGGGGGGACCGAGCCTAAACAGAGCAGGCATTCGCAAATTTTCATAACAAGGGTAGAATCAACAAAAGACATTACAGGCCCTTTACACACCCCCACGGGGTACTACTTGATTCCTTGCAGGGAACCAAGGACGAGAACCTAGGAGAATCCTATCTACACCCTCCCGTGGCCGGCGCCATCATCAACAGCGGGCCTCGGGAGGCCGGCGCCAACCTCATCCAGATCAGCGACGGCGGCCGCCGGATGCCGCAGCCCTGATCCGGGTGCGGCGAGAGCTTGATCGGGGGCACGTAGCTGTCGTCGCTCGTCTCCGGAGTCTCGTAGAGCATAGGAGAACCGCTGGACCCCAGGAATCGCTGCTGCTGGAGGAGTCGCAGGCCGGGCATGCATCGTCCTGGCGCCCCCCTTTAGGGAAGCACTCCAGGCGATGACCTTCTGCATCAAAGACCTTGAAGAGCAGTGTGGAGGCGCCATTGTAATCGAAGTGGATCGCGAGGGCGCCCTCCGCACGGCAAACCCGCGCAACCTCACCCCATCCGCGGGTCATGAAGATCTTGCTGGAGGAGACCACTTCGACCTCTGCTCCGGTCGCCGGGGCGTCGCAGTCGGCATGCTGCAACTAGAGCTCAAGGGGTCCCCTCGGCGGCATCACGTCGGAGAAGAACCGCCGGAAGCAGATCCAGGAGCTTGGGGGCATCGCCGCCCATAGCACGAGTTTGCGAGAGGAGTCCACGGCGTGGACTCCAGGAGCAACGGCGCGTGGCGCCATCGCGCGGCGCGGGCGGCACCGCTCGACGCTCCTTCCTCCCGAGCCCCCGGCTTGGGCATACGAGGGCAGCGGATGCCCTGGTGGCGGCCGTTCGCACCAGGGCGTCGTCATTTCCGCCCTCACGACTATGTCGCGTAGGTGGACCGGCCTCTTCTTCGGCGGAAGCGGCCCTGGCTCGTCGCGGGGAGCTTTTCCTTTCTCCTCGGTGGAGAACCTTCGGATCGGCGCCATGGGAATTGCAACTAGCGGTGGAGCAAGGAGGAAGAAGCAAGCGGACTGGGAAGAGATGGGCGACGGGGGCTCTACCCCCTTCCCATTTATAGCAGGAGAAGGCCAACCGGCGCCTCCCACGATCACAGGTAATGATGGTTTTCCCTTGCATGTCGCACGGACTTGTCAAGTCGAGCAGTTGCCGAGGCAGCGTGGGGAAGCGGAGACGCCCACGTCCAATCGAACCACCACACGTCGGCCAAGGCCGCAGGCTTTCGGGGCCCGCGGCGCTCCGCACTTGACCCTTGGCTTCGCCTCGAAGCCAAGCCCGAGCGCACCTTGGGTCCGGGGGCTACTGTCGGCGTTCTGGGAACGGGGGTCCCCGGACTTGCCTGCCTGCGGCCCACGGCGTGGCTCTGCGCAGGGGCCCGTATGGCCCATCTTCATCAACAAGGCGTTCAAGACCCTCGCGAGGGGCCAAGCCTCGCAAGGCGGACGACACAAGACCTCCTCAGGGGCAGCGTCACCAGGTTGGCTCACGAGGAGCGGAGAGATCAAGGCAGGACAAACCTCATGAGGCTCTCGTGACGTGAGCCATGACGATCGAGATCAGGCGGGCGCCAGCGCGCGCAGTGTCCTTGTTTCCCCTTTGGTGCTAAGGAAGCAAGCGCAGGCGCGGAGTACTGAGGCATCAGGCAAAGTTTTCCATATCGGTGCAACGAGACCAAGACCAGCAGGACGGCAAGACGGAGGTCACCATGGAGCCCAAGACGGCGTCACCACCAGAGCCTTTTGCAGGCGAAGACCACTTTTGTCAGGATAAGCTGTACTAGCTGTCCCCTTTCAAATTGGCCTTGTTGGCTCCCTTCCCGCTCAATATTTGGGAAGAGGACCAGGGCCTATATAAGTAGAACTAGCCACCACCATAGGGGCATCTCATTTGATCTTGAGACAACCCTCAGCCACGCACAAGCACAAGAACACCTCAACCTCAGGAGGCTGTTCTTCCCCTTGTACTGTTCATCATCAGCCCAAGAGGCAATCCACCACCACCACACTCGAGTAGGGTATTACACCACAACGGTGGCCCGAACCAGTATAAATCTTGTTTCTTTTGTGTTGTGAGTTCACCGAGTTCGTTCGCTAGATCTCAGCGCGCTAGGGCGTGGATCGGTAGGGGGAAAGAACTTTGCGCGCACCCCAGAGTTCGAACCTTAAGGGTTTTGTCGGAACCCGTGATCCAACAGTTCCCAACCATAAAACTGTACCTGAGGTGCTATGTATTTATATTTCTGTCTATAATTTTCTCATTTAATTTTTTACATGCTAAAATGTTCACATGATTTTGTTTGCTAAACAGAAAACCCCACCGAAGATGAATGGACACAAGGAAGCTTCACCTATTAAGCGCAATGATGAATGTGGGGCTACACCCGAAAACCCTTGGGTCGTTGGTACTTCTACTCAAGCACCTTTATTGGACATAGACATTTGTCCATCTTCTGTCAGCAAGTTCATGGCTAAGGCGAATGGAAAAAAGGATGCAACAATCGATAAGGATGAGGAAGTTATGTCCGGTAAGTGAAAGCGGACCATTCCCAAGAAATTTAAATCCCCCTACGTACTTGACAAGCCTAGCAGGCGTACCAACCGTGGTCAGAGACCCTCCGGTACTACTACTGCTAGTAGAGGTATCGTAACTAACTTTCTTAATTTTTTATTTACTATGAATGCATATGATCACCATTGTTGACGTTCATATTATTTCATGCAGCTCTGTTTTCTGACAATCATGTGCCGAAGGTTGTGGCAGATGAGTTGACGCCGGATATAATTGATGCAGCTGTTTCATTTGTCGAGTTAGCTGCTAGCACTGAGAAGAATAAGGGAAAAAAGTTTACTACAGTGAAGGGCGTGGCATATCTCTGACTTCCGAAAGGATTCGACCAGTACTAGCTCATAGATGGCTGTCGGACGATGTAAGTACTACTTGCATGTCCTGTTATTAAAATGCTCAATAATCTATGTCTCAACTTTCAACATGTAATGCCCTGATATTTTATGAAGGTTATTGATGCTTATATGGGACATTTGGAGTTGCGCGTTGGTCATGATCGTTACCTCTGTCCAGCGTGGAGGTCCAAATTCCTTGTAGATCGTGCTATCGCACTAGACGATCCATTACTGTCGAGCTGCAACATGGATAGTGCTTTGTCCAAAGCTGGAGCAGTTAATAGAGCCATGAAAGAGTATACTGTGCGTGATAAGGTACATTATGTTTCTCATTCTTCACTACAGGACATTTCATCAAGTATTTCGTTTGATCCATAATGGTTTTTTGCACTGTAGACATATATCACGTTGAATATCAACAATGCCCACTGGATGACTGTGGTAATGCACATTTTCAAGCAAGAATTCCAAGTTCTCGATTCGCTTTATCCTCTGGAGCTGACTGAGAAGACTGTGAAAGCACTGGTAATGTAACCAACATTTGTACCATTGGTCTTACATATTGTTTATGATTCTTCTTTAACACTATCCTCTATAGCGCTATAGAACAGGATATGCATCAGGCAAATATTATTACACCAGGGAAATATCCGGACGTAAGTAAGTGGCCTATCAATGAGTATGACATGCCCCAGCAAGAGGATGGGTGAGTTAATAGTACATCATGCATATTCAAACAACAACACACATGTTCGTATTGCCCACCGCTAATGTTTGCATATATACCAGGAACTATTGTGGCCTTTTTGTCACAGAATGTCTAGAACACTGGGACGGGGACCGAATGACCCACGATTTTTCACAGGTATGCTGTTATTTACATTTGTAGACTAGCTAGTATGGTCGTGTAGCAACTTCGGTTCATGTAACCTTTATGTCAATTTTTGCAGGCCACCGTTGACGCTACGAGAAGATGTTTCGTCGCCGAGTTGGTTATGTCACCTTCGAACACGATGGAGTGTGTGAAGAACAAAATTCACGGAATTGCAAAGAAAAGGCGCGCAGGAAGAATTCATGCGGCATGCAAGATTCAAGTTTTAGTGGTTTGGATTTAGTCCGGACGAAGGTTTCGACGGCATGATTATCTTAGGGTTTCTATCATTTTTATGTAATAAACAGGGCATCTCAAATATTGTGACACATACATGTGTATGTGTCTGTTAGACAATTCGCTTGTACAAGACAATTCGGTCGTACAATTCGGTCGTTCAAGACAATTCTGTCGTACCAATAAATTATTTGCATCACTTATCAATTGTTCTTGCTTAATATTTTTCTCGTTCTTCAATTTTTTATAATTGTATTTTTCACATTAATAGTATTCGCATTCTATTTTTCTCTTCAAAGTGCTCTCCTAAGTTTCATATTAAAATTTTCACATTCTTTACTTTTTTAAAAATCTATCAAGCTTAGCCTTGAGCCTGAGCTATCTGCATGTCATCATCTCGCATAATCTCCTGGTAATTCCCCCTCATCACATGATTATGAAAAGTAGTCATGTTAGCTAAGTAAATATATCGAGCCAAAACATAATATTACACAGATGAAAATTAGTCATGTCAACTCGTTGGCTCTATCGCGTGTTATCTGGCTTAATGTTTTTCTAGTTTCTTTGACAAACCTGTCTTTTTTATTGTATGTATAAATAACTTTTTCCTGTACTCACCATGATGCCAGGCATGGCCCATCTAACTACGTGAGGGGCCCGACAAGCGGCCTATCGTGCCGGTAGGGATACACCAGCCCACTTTGCCAGGTTCACATTGATCTTTCCCCTTTTCTCGTTTCCCTTTCCAATCCCTAGCCCTCTCTCTAAATTTGCCCTTCCAAATCTTGACGGCGAAAGCATGACAGCGAGCTGGGCGGCGGCGGCGGCTGCAGCGAGAAGAGTGGTGGCGACCGCAAGTTAGGTCGAACCCTGGGTCCTGGAAGCAGGTGGGGCGGATTCAGTGGCACAAGAGGTAGCGGCGGCGGATCGAGTGGAGGAGGGGACGGGGGTTTCCTGGGCGGAGGCGGGCCGGGAGAACCGACGGCTAGGGTTTCTTCAGTGCTACACTTTGGTGGCAAAAAGGTAAGTTCTTTACCGTTGTTCTTTACATCCCAGCATTATCGCCCACAATTCATGACCTGTGGCCCTGACAAGCTCCATCTATGTGGTCATCAGGAAACTCCTGGTGGCCGTGTCTGCATAGATGCAGACAATTTTGGCAGCGCATTCTTGGGATGTGGGTTTGAGGTTAGTCTACTGAGCATGATCTTCAAAGTAGTATTGCTATTGTGGTCAAGCTGCAAAAAAGTTCAGTGTTTACCGCTTACAGTGACAAGTTCAGTTATAAATTGACTTGAATTTCTCATGATTTATTTAGGATGATATCACTTCTGATTATGTTGAATGGGTTGACGGGGAGTGGGATAGCAAAGCAAAGTCAGTCATTAAGTATCTTGCCATGAAGAACAAGAAACTGGAGACTAAGATTACAGAATATGAAGCTGGAATTAAAAGGAATGAGAAAGAAAAGAGGGCAATGGTTAAGATGCAGAAAGAAATATTGCTCTATATGAAGGAAATATGCCCTAGAGGAAATAATAAAGTTATTATTTATTTCCTTATTTCAAGATAAATGTTTATTACTCATGCTAGAATTGTATTAACCGAAAACTTAGTACATGTGTGAATACATAGACAAAACAATGTGTCCCTAGTATGCCTCTACTTGACTAGCTTGTTTATCAAAGATGGTTATGTTTCCTAACCATAGACATGTGTTGTCATTTGATGAACGAGATCACATCATTAGGAGAATGATGTGATGGACAAGACCCATTCGTTAGCTTAGCATTATGATCGTTACAGTTTCATTGCTACTGCTTTCTTCATGACTTATACCTGTTCCTCAGACTATGAGATTATGCAACTCCAGAATACTGGAGGAACACCTTGTGTGCTATCAAACGTCACAATGTAACTGGGTGATTATAAAGACGCTCTACAGGTGTCTCCGATGGTGTTTGTTGAGTTGGCATAGATCAAGATTAGGATTTGTCACTCCGAGTATCAGAGAGGTATATTTGGGCCCTCTCGATAATGCACATCACTATAAGCCTTGCAAGCAATGTGACTAATGAGTTAGTTGCGGGATGATGCATTACGGAACAAGTAAAGAGACTTTCCGGTAACGAGATTGAACTAGGTATGATGATACCGACGATTGAATCTCGGGCAAGTAGCATACCGATGACAAAGGGAACAACGTATGTTGTTATGCGGTTTGACCGATAAAGATCTTCGTAGAATATGTGGGAGCCAATACGAGCATCTAGGTTCCGCTATTGGTTATTAACCGGAGATGAGTCTCGGTCATGTCTACATAGTTCTCAAACCCGTAGGGTCCGCACGCTTAATGTTCGGTGACGATTGGTATTATGAGTTTATTTGTTTTGATGTACCCAAGGTAGTTCGGAGTCCCGGATATGATCACGAACATTACGAGGAGTCTCGAAATGGTTGAGACATAGAGATCAATATATTGGACGACTATGTTTGGACATTAGAAAGGTTTCAAGAGAGTTCTGGCATATACCGGAGTACCGGGGGGTTACTGGTACCCCCCGGGGAGTATATGGGCCCTAATGGGCTTTAGTGGAGAGAGAGAGGGGCAGCCAGGGCAGGCCGCGTGCCCCCTCCCCCTCTGGTTCGAATTGGACTAGGAAGAGGGGGCGGCGCCCCCCTTTCCTTCCTCCCTCTCTCCCCCTTCCTTCTCTCCTAGTCCAACTAGGGAAGGGGGGGAATCCTACTCCCGGTGGGAGTAGGACTCCTCCAGGGCGCGCCATAGAGGGCCGGTCCTCCCCCTCCTCCACTCCTTTATATACAGGGGAGGGGGGCACCCCATAGACACACAAGTTGATCATTGATCTCTTAGCCGTGTGCGGTGCCCCCCTCCACCATAATCCACCTCGGTCATATCATTGCAGTGCTTAGGCGAAGCCCTGCGCCGGTAGCTTCATCAACACCGTCATCACACCGTCGTGCTGACGAAGATCTCTCTCGACACTCAGCTGGATCAAGAGTTCGTGGGACGTCACCGAGCCGAACGTGTGCAGATCGTGGAGGTGCCGTGCTTTCGATACAAAGATCGGTCGGATCATGAAGACGTACGACTACATCAATTGCGTTTTCATAACGCTTCCGCTTACGGTCTACGAGGGTACGTAGACAACACTCTCCCCTCTCGTTGCTATGCATCACCATGATCTTGCGTGTGCGTAGGATTTTTTTTGAAATTACTACGTTCCCCAGTAGTGGCATCAGAGCCAGGTCTATGCGTAGATGTTATATGCACGAGTAGAACACAAAGAGTTGTGGGCGATAATAGTCATATTGCTTACCAGCATGTCATACTTTGATTCGGCGGTATTGCTGGATGAAGCGGCTCAGAGCGACATTACGTGTACGCTTACGCGAGACTGGTTCTACCGACGTGCTTCGCACACAGGTGGCTAGTGGGTGTCAGTTTCTCCAACTTTAGTTGAATCGAGTGTGGCTAGGCCCGGTCCTTGTTGAAGGTTAAAACAACACACTTGACCAAAAATCGTTGTGGTTTTGATGCATAGGTAAGAACGGTTCTTGCTCAGCCCGTAGCAACCACGTAAAACTTGCAACAACAAAGTAGAGGATGTCTAACTTGTTTTTACATGGCATGTTGTGATGTGATATGGTCAAGACATGATGCTAAATTTTATTGTATGAGATGACCATGTTTTGTAACAAAGTTATCGGCAACTGGCAGGAGCCATATAGTTGTCGCTTTATTGTATGAAATGCAATCGCCATGTAATTGCTTTACTTTATGACTAAGCGGTAGCGATAGTCGTAGAAGAAATAGTTGGCGAGACGACAACGATGCTACGATGGAGATCAAGGTGTCGCGCCGGTGATGATGGTGATCATGATGGTGCTTTGGAGATGGAGATCAATGGCACAAGATGATGGTGGCCATATCATATCACTTATATTAATTGCATGTGATGTTTATACTTTATGCATCTTATTTTGCTTAGTTCGGCGGTACCATTATAAGATGATCTCTCACTAAATTTCAAGGTACATGTGTTCTCCCTGAGTATGCACCGTTGCGAAAGTTCGTCGTGCCGAGACACCACATGATGATCAGGTGTGATAAGCTCTACGTTCACATACAACGGGTGCAAGCCAGTTTTGCACACGCAGAATACTCGGGTTAAACTTGATGAGCCTAGCATATGCAAATATGGCCTCGGAACACTGAGACCGAAAGGTCGAGCGTGAATCATATAGTAGATATGATCAACATAGTGATGTTCACCATTGAAAACTACTCCATCTCACTTGATGATTGGACATGGTTTAGTTGATTTGGATCACGTGATCACTTAGATGATTAGAGGGATGTCTATCTAAGTG